>NC_134266.1:232300323-232600323 GCF_031893055.1 Leptodactylus fuscus | reverse complement strand
GAAAGGACTGCTGGGGAGCCTTTCCTTGCAAAAGAGATTGACATGAAATTGATTCTTAAATGCACAGGGTTCCTTCTCTGCAGGTATAAGTCTAGCAGACAATCATATATTAACTGAGATGGTATGAACATATGGAGCAAAGCATATTACATTTCCTGTATGTCTGTGCTCCAGGCAGTTCTATATTTCACAATGCAAAATGCAGGGGCGGAAGAGGACCATAAACACCCAAAGGCTCATGTATCACTCTATACAAAGCTGAATATGGAAAACTGTCACACAATACAGTGCACCACATGTGTGTTGTACGTGTGAGTACTATGGGTGAGGCTATAGGCAGTGTTGTATCACACAATACATATTGCCTACTTATGCCAAATATTTGTGCCAAACAATGGCATACTGTACACGTAAAAACAGGTTAAGCATGTTGTACAGGCTATCCGATCAGGAAACGCTCACGGGTTTCATTATGACTTATAATTGGAATTTTCCATTCATTCAGTGACACCCATGGCTCCAATACAGATCTGGCTTTTTGGGGCATGATGGTTGATGCACCAGATACATTTTAGAGCTGCAATTTTTATCTACTGGAAGTAAACAATGAATGACAGCAAGCAGAGATCTAGAAAACCCTGAGGAATTGATACAGAAAGTATATTGGAAAATTCTCATCATACAAACAATAACATTTATTTGCTGAAACAGGACAATCCCTTTAAGTGGAGATGTCACCAGGGACTCCGTTAATAACAAAAACTTGCAATAGTGGAGTGTATCTCTGGTCTCCAGTGGTAGATAACACAGTGGACAAAGTTTGGACAAAGTCCTTCAGGCCAGGGCCCCACGGGACGGAAACGCCATGATTTGACCATGGCATTTTACAGTATGGGCAAAGTGGATGGGATTCTAGCGAATCCCATGACCACATTGTCGTAAAAATGCACTGCGAGCATGCCGCGATTTCTGAAACTGACATGTTTTTGGAAATCACAGCATGCCAATTATATATAGAGAAACGCTGGTGGTTTCCCCATAGATATAATTGTAACAGAAAGTCCATGGAGGAAAACTCTGTGAACCTTCTGTTTAAAGCGCTGCAGGAAGAACCAAGTAGCATTGCCGCCACATGGTTTTTCCTGCAGCGCTATTTGTCTGCAGGTCGTCCCGTCGGGCTTTAGCCTCATGCAGGGCTTTTCTATCCGTGCAGATGTGAACCCAGCCTAAGCCATCCTCCAACACGCCAAAGACATACTGATAAGGACTGTAGATTGTGAGCCCTATATGGGACAGTGACTGTCAATGTCTGTAAAGTGCTGCAGAATACGATGGCGCTATACAAGTAAGCATAAGAAATAATCACTTTCATGCAGATTTCATGAGCCAGGTGTGAATGTCAAATCTGCACACAACACCTTTCGTACGGCTATCTCTTCTGTAATCCTATATTCTATCTCATGCCAGGTGTCATTTCATTAAGCAAAGACCAATATACATTTAACCAGCAATGAGGATCTAAAAGAAAACCATAAAATCGGATTCAGATTTGTAGAATATGCCCCACTGAGAGAAGTGCGACAAGATGCAGTTAACAGTGAATTAATATTGGAAGAAATGGGTAACAGTTCATTAACTTTGATTTAGAACTGCGGGCTACAAGTTGTGAGTGAATTTGCACTTCCTTTTCGGTTACTTTGCATGTTTTCCTATGAATTAACATACCTGGGACATTTTTTAATGAGTCTCCCAAAGCCATGAGCAGATTAACCCTTCATTGCTCGTCACCATTCATCCAATATCCACTTTTGTCTGTGGCACAATGAATTTGGGTGCCAGGACTGTCAGCCATGGCTACAGCACTGGAGCACTTTGTTGGCCCCCTTAATGTGGAATTTGACAAATCTCTATGGCTCTCTGTATGTATTCATAAACCAGTGCCACCCAGTATGAAAGTGGGTGAAGCAAACCAGTCACAGAAAACATTGCTAGATTTCTGGATAACATAAATGACTCCTTTTTAATTTTATGCACCACCTAGAATGGAGGTGTATAGCTTTCCAGTACTCTGTATACCAGCCATCATACTGTGTACACAAAGAAAACATTAGAGCTAATACGATTCCTACTTTTACCAAAAAGTGCAACTTTTGTTAAAGGGAATTGCCCAGATTTATGTCATTTAGGTTCATTAAAGAGATCCAGGGAAGATTTCAATACTTACGTCTCCAAGGCTCTATTGCACACAAACCATGAGTGTCCGGGGTACTATGATCCCAGGTGATGTGATCAGAACCAACAATCACTCCGAGTCACTTTGCCTCTGTGTTTACTTGTTATCTGTACTATGGTGGCTGAATAAATATATCACTATAATAGTCAAGCCAATCCTAATAATACACAGGTAAACACAGAAGAGGAGGAAAGAGCCAGAGCTGCCTTGGTGGGTCTGGTGCGGGTTACTATCACATGAACCAGGGTCGGTCTGGTCCTTGTTTGTCTGCAATAGAATCTGGAAGAAGTATGCATCGAAAACGCTCCTGGAAGAATTCCTCTACTGTACCATATGAGTTCTGCAGTGTAATAATATACCTTGTGTTTCAATCCCACCATCTGAACAGTCTCCCCCTCTCCCCCATAGATTGTAAGCCCTCGCGGGCAGGGCCCTCTATCCCACTGTGCCAGTCAGTCATTGTTAGTATTATATCTGTTTGTACATTTTGTGTACTGTATGTAACCCCTCAAATGTAAAGCAGCATGGAATTAGAAGTAGATAATGTGTTCAAAGTGGGAGAGGGAGAATGGTCAGGGAGTGTTTTAGGAAGCATATCTATAAAGAGCTAGATACTTTGCTTGACGGGAGCTGGTACTCTTCTTGGGTTGGACTAAGAGTGTTCCATGAATGTTAAGGACTTAGAGTAAGGCATTTTCTATCCATGCTCTAGAAAGTTGAGTTAAAGAATAGGATGGTGGGAAAAGTAGAGAGATAAATATCAGTGATAATAGGAGGTGGTGAGAGAAGGACTGGGCTGATCACCTGGAGGCGCTGCACAGAAAGGGCCACAGCAGGCTCTAACTGCTCAGGAGGCTGAGGGCCTTGGGAGTCCAGGGGCCACTTCTTAGGGCCTTTTTCAACTCTGTGGTTGCTTCAGCCATCTTTTTCGGTGTGGCCTGCTGGGGGAGTAGTATACCAGCCAGGGATAGAAATAGACTTTACAGGCTGGTTAGAAGGGCCAGCTCTGTCCTGGGGAGCCCCCTGGACCCAGTACAGGTGGTGGGTGACAGAAGGATACTGTCTGTGGTGACCTCCATGAGGGAGAACAAAGCCCACCCCATGTATGAGACCTTGATGGCACTTGGCAGCACTGTAAGTGACCGTCTACTTCACCCCAAGTGTGAGAAGGAGCGCTATCGCAGGTCCTTCCTTCCGACCGCGACCAGGCTGTATAATCTACTTCAGACCAAGCAAAGATCACTCCACACAGAAAACTCCTGATTATGATTATGAAGTCTTCCTTCTTTTTTTCTTCTGTTCCTTAGCTGCTATGGACTCCTAGTATATCTTCTCTTCTCAGCTTATGTGTGTCTACTTCCGTAATATATTACTGTGTATTATCATGTATCTGTATTACTATGCTGCTGTAACATTAGTCCACTGTGGGACTATTAAAGGATTATCTTATTTTATGGAGCTGATGATCTATGGGAAGTCCATAGAGGACTCTGAAGGGTTGACAGGGTACATTCTAGAGCAGTAGTTCTCAACCTGTGGTATGTGTACCCCAAGGGGGGTAAGCCTTATAGTCTTTGGAGGTATGTGCTGCGGCTGAGAACCACTGCTCCCCCTATGGTGGATGCAGTTATTACTCACCACTGTGCTCCCCAATTCCTCTGAGTGTTGACTAATGATTGTAGCTTACATGTGAGGGCACTGAAGGGGGCAATATATACCATTTGGGTATAATGTGGAAGAAATTATATTATATGTTGGGGAACTTTGGTGGCTGTTATATTACATGTGATGGCAGTGAGGGGGCCATAACATTACATGTGATGGTGCTGAAGGGACCATTAAACTGCATGTGGAGTCCATTCTGAGTGTGAGGGCCATTATACAACGTGGTGGCACTGAAGGGACCATTACATAACTATTGATGGAGACTGCAAATGAAGCCTTATTTTGTTAATATTTAGTGATTACAACTTTGATGGTATTCGGTTGGGACTTCTCATGAAGGGGTGCTTCTCTTGAAAAGGTTGGGTTCTAGAATTTTAAGGTGAGCAATTCTGATGGTTTAGTGGAGAAGTGGTGTGATGTTGGGGGGAAGTTGGGTGCATAGTAACATGTGATACATCTAAGACCCCTTGGATAGAACCCTCTCAGATGTACCATAACGCCACTCATTGTCCAGTTCTCAGGTTACAGCCAGGTACTGGGACTAAGAGGGCATTTACTTGCCTGGAAGTTGCAGCGAGATGTGTAGGCATAACACAATCATCAGTTATATATAGGAATTCTCCATTTGCTTTCAAGTTCAAAGTCCTATGTACAATATGGAATGTGTGAAGACGTACACTGATAAGTTGCTTAGAAGAAGGAGGACAGTGTGCTTGAAAAATCCATTAACCTCAATGCTCCTTTCCAGATTGTTATGATATTCAGCCAGGTTCATATGGCTAAGTACATCATTTTTTGTGACAGTGTTTCAGAACTTTGCTCTCTCAGGTAAACTTTGCAATGTCAGTCACTTTTATGTTAAATGCTTACCGTGGAGTTTTTATTTCAACCAATTTCAAAGGGCTCACTGACAAAAACAAGGAGATAAAGTGGCAAAGTGACAAAAGATGGCGGCATTAATGTAATGTGGAATTTCTGGTAAACATTCGGCAAATGTTAACCTGATCATAAAGACAAGCTTTTCCTGTAAAAACACATTAAATAGCCTGTAGTGATATTGACATAAACAAAGCTAAAATCTCCTTCCCACTCTATGTTGTACCATGACATTGCGCTCAGTAAATAGTTAACACTCAGCGCTGTAATACTATGGCGCATCGATGCATGTGTGCCACCTAGGTCACTTCTGGGGTCTGGCTGTATAATACCCCCCAAGACATGGGATTAATTCCTGGAGTTATAAAATACTCTGACTGGCAGATTAACCCCTCAAATGGCCTTATCAATATCGATCACAGCTTCGGGGTGACGGGGGGGGGGCTCCTTCTTTTGCCCCCTCAGCCCCCTACACAGAGAGTGGATGCTTTCATTGGCAGGCCAATCAACAGCCTCCTAGCTGCCATGCACAGATGTGTAGTAGCCCTTGGCCTAATGCACATAGACTGTAATGTACAATATACTGCAATACAGATGTACTGAAGTATATTGTGCAGGGCTTCAAGCAATCTCAGGTTCAAGTCCTCTTGTGGGACAGTAAAAAAGTTAATTCAAAAGAAACATTTCCTGCGCCAAAAATAATATACATGAAACAAAAATATCAGCTATATGTCATATTTATTCAAATATAATGTTGCTTATCCAATTTGGTGAATTCCATAAAAATATATAATTCACTTTTTAATGTGTTTTTGTCCCCCAAAAAGAAATAAAAAGTGGTTAAAAGGTACACATACCAAAAAATGATACCAATGAAAACTACAACTTGCCCTGCAAAAAAAGGAAACCTCAGATAGCTCTGTCAAGTAAAAAAAAAAGCTGTGGACATTAAAACACAGCAAATATAATGGCAGGAGAAAGATGTGTGCACTAAGTCTGTATGGCAGCACAGAGTCCTCTGTGTTCTGTATTAGGCTGGGTTCACACGGGGTTTTTTGGGCTGGATTTTGATGCGGAATCCGGTCCAAAAAAAACGCCTCCCATTGACTTCAATGGGAGCTGTTCACTTGTTTTTTCCAATAGCAGTTTTGTGCTGCTCGCGGAAAAAAGAAGCGACCTGCCCTTTCTTGCTGAGGATTCCGCAGAGCGAACACTCTCTCCCGACTAGGCCCATTCATTTGGGCCCAATCCAGAACGGAATTCCACGGATCCGGTCCAAAAACCACATGTGAACCCAGCCTAACAGGGCTACAGGTGCTCCATGTGTCACTGTATAAGGAACCTTTTCTAGAAGTAATACTTCTAGAGGATAAAACCTCCGCCCGCCATACAGCACCCAATGGAACATAGCACAATATGCATTTAAATAGGATATAATACAGAGTAACCACTCTGTAAACTGTAAAATCTTCACTACATTTAGCAGACTTCACATTGCATTTGAGCAGCAGCCATCCATAGTACGGCCTCTGCAAATAATACATTTTAGCATTAATCACACAGATATCAAAAGGCAAATTGACTTTTCACAAAAATACCTAAAAAAAATATATCTTGATAGCCTCTGGTATTTTAAACCAGTGAAAAGGTCAGATTATTGTACGATTCATGCCATTTCAATGTTTCTATTATATATGATTCAATAATGTTTTTACTGCTTTTTACCATTTTATATATCTTTTCATAGTGCATACTTTAAAACTATGGCTTAAAAATGACTTATTACTCTGGAGTTACAGCGCTGATTTCCAGCATAAAAACACAGCTAAGCATAAAGCATAATAATTTAGAGGACAAGTACGATACTGCAGGTCTCCGCCATTCACTTAAAAATCAATTAATAAAAGAATAATAAAGGCTAATAGGAAGGTGTAGTTATTAAAACGCAACAAACCCCAAAAAACTTACAAAAACTAGAGTATTTACTGTTTATTTCCCATTGCATTTATAGCACCAACATATTCCATAGAATTGTACAAATATTGTCATCATTCACATCATGATTTAATTTCCTTTACCAACAACCTCTATAGGTGACTGTACACATTACATTAATGTTGGCTAATTTTTTGCCTGTTGTGTATGCGAGTGAGCCAACTCTTTCTCGATAGATGATGGCAGGGGACAGAAGGATTGGGCATGTTGGCTTTGACTTGTCTAATCCTTTTGTTTTCAAGGGAGATGTGTCTGGCAGTGGTTTACTCCTCTCTCCCCAGGCAGAACACATGCATACCTGGCTCAGTCAAGCTTGCATGTATATACGGTAATAGGGAGGATCAGCTATTGATGGTATAGGGCACTTTACAAGTTACCACATTTATATTACCATTGATATACATTTCCCAGCATCACAACTTGCTTATAATAATCTTATATACAATGAATAAGCGAGGTTCTAGTTTATCTGACACTTCGGTAACTAAAATTTCATAATGTTTTAAATACTACAAGGCAAAGGGAGAGCACTCTCTCAGTGTAATCGACTGCCAGGAGGACCTAACATAGGGAACGAGTACTAAAATAGCACTAATTCTATTAATGATGGTGACCAAAAACATACTATTTAAATCCTGGTTACTAAAGTCTAGTGACAACAGTGGATAAAAATCAGTCCTTGATCATGTGATATATAGTGCATTGTCAAGTGATATACAGTCCATGATCATATAATGGACATACAGGTGCCCAGCTTGTTACAGTCACAGCACAGTAATAAGACATCTTTCTTGCACCTATGTGTCCATCACATGACCATGGACTGTATATCACATGACCATGGACCGCACATCACATGACCATGGACTGTATATCACATGACCCTGGACTGTATATCACATGACCCTGGACTGTATATCACATGACCATGGACTGTATATCACATGACCATGGACTGTATATCACATGACCATGGACCGCACATCACATGACCATGGACTGTATATCACATGACCCTGGACTGTATATCACATGACCATGTACTGTATATCACATGACCCTGGACTGTATAACACATGACCATGGACTGTATATCACATGACCATGGACTGTATATCACATGACCATGGACCGCACATCACTTGACCATGGACTGTATATCACATGACCCTGGACTGTATATCACATGACCCTGGACTGTATATCACATGACCCTGGACTGTATAACACATGACCATGGACTGGTTTTTATTCTCTGGTAGTAAACAATGAATGACAACAAGCAGAGATCTAGGAAACCATAAGAATTTGATACAGAAAGTATATTGGAAAATTGTAGAACTTTTCATTATACGAACAATAACATTTATTTGCTGACACTGACAACCCCTTTAAGTTGTCATTTTTCACTAGAAGTCTTGTAAAGCAACTGCTCATTTCAGCTTTTAGTAAAAGGGGAAAGTCATTTGTAAAGACACTACGTCTATGTTCCCATTACATTTGAAGACTTCTGAAAGCACCTGATGCATATGCTAAATGTATCCATAGGGTCCCATTTACCCAACTGATGCCCAAAGAAGGTCCTTTTGGCATCTGCCATACTTTTTAATAATCTGCATAGAAAATCATAGTCTATTTTACATTCCTATACAGTGGCATCTTGCAAAAGGGTGTAATCCATGGATATTCATGAGTCGATGGGACACACATGCAATTATATAACTAAACAGTGGGATACATTTGAGGCTTTTCATGGTGGTATACATTGGGAAATACTCCTGGTGTATACCCCTCAGGAAACCTAGAGACTTTTTTTTTTTAATAGGAAATTAAGGAGTTTTACTGTTTCTAGCTGACTGTGGCTGTCAGCCATTTATGAAGGAGTTGGAACAGAATTCAGTCAGATTTTGCCTGTGGAAATATAGTTGGCGGTTTGGCAGATTAACTTCACAGTTCTAGATATTCTAATGGTCAATCTCCATTTGAAATTGGCCATTTCAGACAATAAAAATCAAATGTGTATGGTCAGCTAGTCATTTTGTTGTTATTCAGGATAGGATCTATGCAAAGCAACCAACATCCTGATGGAAGATAGCCTAGGATAACATCTGCATTCAGGTTTCTGTTTGGGAGGTCCGCTTAGGGACCCCCGCAATGGAAACCTAATCCACAAAAAAAAGCAGTTACCTTAGGAAACCCCCACACCCCATAGACTATAATGGGGTCCATGTGGTTTCCGCTTGGTTTCTGCCCGAAAAATACGGAGAGCATGTTGTGAGGTGGCTTCACTTTTCCGGCTTCTCGGTTATTCTGATTTTCTCTTTTTTCTCTCCACATTTTTCATGTGGAGAGAGGAACAGAATCCCGGAATGTGCTACAAGCATTGGTGTGAGCCCAGCGTTAGTTACATCACGTGAATTAGGGAAAAGAGTATGCAAATAGGTCCATCTTGGAGGAAAAAGCCAAGGCACAATAACTCCTCCAAAAGCAAGAGAGACCCATCTGCAGACAGCTGTTTCGAGGTTACTGCCACCAAAGAAGACTTGCATGTTTTTTCCAGAATCCTCAGCGACACATGTAGAGTCTTTAGGTCCCTACAGAATGCAAGGTGGCCAAAAAGAGACACAGTACCCCTCCTGACCCACGTTTATGACCTCTCACCTATCCAGCCAGTTCCCTTCTGCACACTGATGAGGGCAATAACAGCGGTCTGCGAATGGATCTCTCTTCCTTTTGGTATAGATATTTTGGCATGGCCTAATTTCCAGATAATGCCACTAGGTCTGAGAAAAACAGATATTGACCTAGGAACTGCTAAAAAGTGTGGCTAGAGCAAGTTTGCCTTTTTCCACCAAGGAGGACAAGTCTGCATATTATTTCCCAGCATCACTTGAGATAGTTATACCAATAAACATAGTCCAAAGAACAAAGCCATCAAATATACAGTATTCTGAAAATCACACTCCAGATATGGGCAAATATCCAAAGCCTAGGAATCCACATGCCTACCATACTTGCAATAAATATTTTGTATTGGATTTACCAGTCTCACACCCATTATGTTAGTAGTAGAAGTTTCCTTCTTAACTTACTCAACCCCTTTTGTTCAGGGCAGATCTCAGCGCCGCAAGTTCACATAGCGGATACCAGAAAAGACATCTTCTGATTAAAGCTCGTGACTTATTCGTCTCTGAGAATTTGCGTACTCTTAACAACCCTTGTACACAACCTGGGTGACGGTAACTTCAATTACAACTACTATTATGCAGAACTGATACCTAAAATTTGGTAAAGAGGAAACTTAGTCAGTCTCGTCTCCTTTAATATGTACAGTAAATGCCTATTACCTTAAGATACTTCTAGAGAGAATTTCTTTTTCTTAATTGTGGTTGAGTTGTTTATGGTTTATATGTATTTTATTACTGCTGAAATAGTAGTCAGTGAATTATTGCACAGATTGTGGACAGTGCCGGGCTTGTGCTAATACAAGGAAGCCAATAAGAAAAACCGAGCTATGCCAAAGACAGCAACAGCCTAAATGTAACATTAGCCAGGAGCTGAAGTCCATACTAGTGCATATCATCACAGTGCGTAAGCTACAGTCAGCTGATCTTTGCTGTACCCTGTAGGAATTAAAATAACACTCCCATAAAAAATATTACTCTCTTGTATATGATGTATGTTGTAGTGAAGGTACCTTCTTATGGGTGGCTGCTTTTGTAAGTTATCCATTTTGATCTAGTCCTCAGTTGTGTCACATGACCAGCAATATGGCTGACATAGCAGTACAGACTACACGTCCGTCTCTCTTTACTCCTATGAGACTCACATTGAGGCTTTTCTAACAGGCTAGAGAATGCATTTTTTGTGGCAACAGAAAACAGTGAAGACCCTAAATAGCAGGTAAGAATGTCTCAAAGGGGTTTTACCAAGATACAAATTTATGGCATGTCAAAAAAGATCTACTATAAATGTCTGATAGTTGGGGTTCCACCTCTGGGACTTGCACCTACTGTATGTCTAACAATGACCCACCAAACCCTGTCCTTAGCCAGACTCATAGCAAAATTCATTTTCATTGTTTACACATCTCACAAGTGAATGGGGATTACAACAGTGTAGCACAGTGAGCTACACTGTTTCCAAAATTCCCATTCACCTCTATGGGAGTTATGGAAACAGTGTAACAGACTCAGCTCAATGGTTTCAGTAAATCTAGCTGTCAGCCTATCTGGAATGAGTTAGGACAGGGTTTAAAAAGTCAGTTTTAGCTCTAGGTGCAGATACCAGAAGTGGGAGATGCATCTGTGTATGCATGGTATAACCAGTGGATAGTGGAACAACCCCCTCAAATGGCTACGTATAGCCATTTGAAATTCATATACACTGTTTAGAAATTATATATATATATATATATATATATATATATATATATATATACACCGTATTTTTCGGACTATAAGACGCACTTTTTTTCCCCAAAATTTTGGGGGAAAAGAAGGGTGCGTCTTATAGGCCGAATGTGGCGCCTGGCATCCGCTGTAATAGAGAAGCGGAAGCCGGCAAGTGATAGACGCCATTACAGGTGCCGGGGCCTGCGACATCGCTGCGCTCCTCTGCCCTGCATGAAGCCAGCAGCGGGAGGAGTGATGCTATTCCGCTCCTCCGTCCCCCCGCCGCTGGCTTCATGCAGGGCAGGGCAGCGATGTCTCAGGCCCCGGCGTCTATCCCTCCCCGGCATCCGCCTCTCTAGTACAGCGGATGCCGGGTCAGTATCAGCGGCCCCTTCTCTCCCGAGGCCGGTCCCCACCGGCCCCATACCTGTGAAGTTGCAGGCCGGCTCCTGCGGCGATATCGCAGGAGCCGACCTGTTCGGGTGACAGCCGGGAGCCTAATGAGGCTCCCAGGCCTGTCACGGCTATATATTAGTATTGCGGCTGGGTCTATGACCAGCCGTAATACTAATACACAGAATGTCCCATAGATGGCAATACAGTTGTATTGCCGTCTATGGGACTTGCAATCAAGTGACCGCAGGTTCAAGCCCCGGGGGGGGAATAAAATAGTAAAAAAAAAAAAAGCTTTAAAAATATATAATAAAAATATGAAATAAATAAAAGTTCTAAATCACCTCCTGTCCCTAGAATATATATATAAAGGTAGAAAATCATATATCATAAACCACAGGGGTTTTTTTTCAATAAAAGGTGATCTAAGCAATAGATATTCCCCAAAATGGTATAACTAAAAAGTACTTCTGGACCCGCAAAAAAAAACACTCTATGCATCCCCGTACAGCTGCAGGGTCACCTGTCAATGTGGCCTTGCAGCTGTTGCAAAACTACAACTCCCATACATTAAATATTTTACCAGTTTTTGCTTCAAAATTTTTTTTCCCTATTTTCCTCCTCTAAAACCTAGGTGCGTCTTATAGTCCGAAAAATACGGTGTATATATATATATATATATATATATATATATATATATATATATGTATATATATATATATACACACTAATAGGGAAATTCGATTGGGACAGTGACTAACAATTTCTGTAAAGTGCTGCAGAAAATGCTGGCGCCATATAAGTATATATATATACATATAAGAAAATTAAATACAATTATATATCTATATTGCACTGATATAGACTAATAAACATTCACCTGGTTCTCACTGGATTTTGCAGTGGCACAACCTTTTCATATATTGGAGCATGTAAAACCTTGGACCAGGTTGCAGTTGCTGGCATTCACCACGTCCTTGTAGAGTGCTGCTCATTACGCTATTTGGAAGGATGGATGGATGTATAAAGAAATGATAGATAGATAGGAGATAGATAGATAGGAGATAGATAGATAGATAGATAGATAGATAGATAGATAGAAAGATAGATAATCCCTCATTTTTTATATAAATTTTTTTTTGTTTCAAAGCCCAGAAACCATATCAGTTTAGACGTGCAAATGTTCCACAAACTTCATAGAAGTATTTACAATCCCATTTTTCTGTGTCTTCCCCCAATTCTGTACACTGCAGCTTTCCTCTTTTTATTTTTTTTCCAGAAAGACCTAAATCTACCTAAGTTTCCTGGTTCATGAATATAGGGCCAGAACTACTATGACACTAATAGGCAGGGCAGTAGAAGATATATTGGGAGCAGTGGACTCCTGCATTACAATGTATATTTATGTGCCATTCAGATTGTGTGGAAAGCCAAAATGATGGGAAAAGGTTGTATCTATACATCTAAAATAATGGGAAAAATCTGATGAGAACAGCATGACCATTGTACATCACCTTCTTATTCAGAACCACTAGCACTTTTGCCAGTGTGTCTGTTCTTCATTCTGTCTTTGCAGGCATACACTCCCTGGGTATCCTCTACACTTGCCGACGGCTCTCTGATGGAGCAGCACTTGTATCCACTTCAGCACTCAATATGCTGCTAATGAGGACATTTAATACATCTTTTGTCTGACCGGCAGAGCAGAAACAGAATGAGGAATGAGCCTCTTATACGCGCATCTCTCTTCTTCTCACTCTCTGCTTGTGTTCACTGTTCCTGTTCAATCTTGTGTTCACAAACTGTATCGCCTCCACCTAGACACGTATGACCTGATGGTACTTCTCACTGATTCCATTCAAGCTCCGCACCTTTACTGAATCTTGCCGTACTGTTCTAGTCCTTGCTAGTCTTTTTACTTTGCAGCATTTTGCAAGAATTAGCCTATAAATGTATGGACTTTACACGAGAGATTCCTCAAATTCCGGGAAATCGGTAAATAAGTTTCATGAAATGTTTTCTTATTGATTACAAAAAGAAGCAACAATAACCAAAAAGTGACATTAAGACATTAATAGTATGTAAATAGGAAATATTCTATGGTAGGAGTGGGAAGAAGGATGCTATAATAGCAGTCATGGCCATGCCATCGAGAAATCTAAAGATCTAAACCCAAGAAAAGGCATTATGGAGGGACTCTCTTCACATGGCCACCAGGAGCTGAAGATTACTAGATGGCAAATAATACTAAAAGTATATAGTTGGATGTAAAACTCAGCTAAGACGGTTCACTACATTGACATTAAGGGTATGGCCACACTATATGAATGACCTCTGTTTTTGCGGCATGTGCACGGAGTCACATAATTGGGATGGTTGCAGTTATTCCTTTAACAAATATACCCTAAATGTAAGTGACACCGCCTAAGGCTGAAGTCCCACGTGGTGTAAATTCCGAGGCAAAAACTGTGGCGTTTTACAGTCCTTGCATAGCAAATCCTATCTACATATTACATATGGTTAGAAATAACGCTGAATTTACTGGAGCTGGAGATATGGGTGTTGTTAGTTTTGGCACCAATATCTCTCCACTGTCATAAAGAGTGGCCTTGCAGTCGTCACTGAGCTTTAAGGATCGCTCCCCCCTCTGACAGGTCAAGGCTATGGAAGAATACTGTGAGTGGAGGCGTTCTGGGAAAGCCGACAGTGCACTGAATTTAGGGCATTGTTGGCTTTCTAGAGGTATGTAATACCACACCTCTCTAAGGACATGAAAGGTTCTATTTGAAGGGAATCTATCACCTCCCCAAACATACTCATCTCACAACATACCTTCGATATGCATATTACTCTGAAGTCTTAGGCCGGGTTCACACGGAGTTACGTGCCGCGAGATTTGGCACGTAGACGCCGCGTGACCCTTTGCGTGCCGTACACGCTCCCATTCATTTCAATGGGAGCGGGGAGCGTATGCGCCGCGCTAGTTTGCGGCCGTGAATAAATGCACGGCCGCAAACTAGCGCGGCGCATACGCTCCCCGCTCCCATTGAAATGAATGGGAGCGTGTACGGCACGCAAAGGGTCACGCGGCGTCTACGTGCCAAATCTCGCGGCACGTAACTCCGTGTGAACCCGGCCTTATGCAAACTAGGTAGTTGGTGCACTGGGGGCGGGTCTTCAGCTTCCTTGAGCACTGCTCTTGTTGCTCAGATACAATGGGTGTGTCATAGCAGTAGGAGGATGAACTCTCATGGGAAAGGTGGTGCAAGCAGTAGATGGTATCTGTAAGAGTAGCAAGAGCAGTGTTCCCAGGCCTGAAAGTCGGTACTCTAGCACGTCGTCCTATAGCTGCCAGCATCTAGAGTGACTCCTGAAGCCATGCTATGATGACAGCACCAGGGCCTTACAGTTGTATTGGAGCACTTAGAGGGCAGTATAGTAGTCACATAGTATAGCCCCACCTGGTGTTCAAACTGCATATAAATGTGCATGTCCACCTGCTGAGCAGTACTGCCGGACAGGAATGTTCATTCATTCTCTCTACTGACAGATTTTCATTCCTATCCTCCGCTACTAATCCTCTGTTCACTGAGCAGCAACAAACTGCTTTTCTTCCTCCTTGTCATGGAAGGAGCAGAGCCTGTGCAGAAGCACAGTAATACAGAGAAGCTGAGCAGACTACTCTGAGGAATGGATTTGATGTTATATAATAATACAATGTATAATTTTAATCTAATAATAAATTTTATGCAATAATAATAATAATAATAATTCGTATACTCTTAATAGTAATATGCATATTTTTTCCCCCAACTAAGTTGAGAGACTTCACCAACTATTATCTTTGGTCACTCAAGTCTTCCAGTCAACTCAAAACCACAGGTAGTCCACATATCTCAGTAACCTCAGACATGTGGACGACAAGATTGTGTTCTCTATGGTCTCTATGATGATGATGTTGAACTTTTATATGGGACACTTTAGAGTACAAGATGTAGAAGAATATTAGCAATCACATTTACAAAACTGGGTCCATAGTAATCCTCAACTTATCCCTTTACTGTAATAGGGCAACATATTATATACTGTACTTGTAGTCTCACTATTGCACTTAATGTTACTATGGACAATGGTTAAAAAGAAGGCTTCAGTTCTTATTCTGCACAATTTCAGAAGTATAAAGATACAATTAATAAGAATGTACCCTAAAATAACCAAAGGCTGCTATTACATAAAGACTACTAGAGTAGAGACCAAAAAGTATTAGAGAGTCAGGGTATCTATATGTATAAGATGCCAGGTTATATGGTAAAAAGTTGCAACTTGCAAATTTGTTTCTTTACACTTATCACATTCCTGATACTGGTCTGAAGAAAAAGTAAAGTTGCTTCCCATATCAACCAACCACATTCCCTTTAATTTTTCAGAGACCCTTGGAAAAATCCTGATTTGTCACCATGGACATCCATTCTACTGTTACATTTCTCTACCTTTCATATATCTTCATATAATGTTTGTTAATAACTTATAAATGTAAGAAAAAAATATAAAATAAATACTAAAATATATTGAAAAATCTGAATGTAGTGCCCTGGGACCAAACTAAATGGTGCGAGGCACTGACCATGGAAATTAGGATAGATCCTTATAAGTTTCCCCAAAGGAATTTGGGGCTGATTATGAGGCAGATTCTGCTTTAAAATCAGTGCCAAATGCTGTCCTGAATCTGCCTCCCATTGTATTCAATGAAAAAATAAGCGTTCTACTCAATATTGCTGCAGATTCTACAGTTGCTGATCACTTGAAGAACCTGCAGGTGGAATCCGAGGTGGAAAGCCAAAGTTTCTGCTATCAGCCATGGGAAGCCTAGGGCCAGAAACTGAATAGGAATTAGAGAGCGGAAGACCAACTCATATTCCTCTTCATTTTCTGCCAAGTGGGAAAAAAAAAGCCAAAAACAGATGAAAACGTAGGCAAATAGCCTTCTGCTTCTTCTTTTTTTGTTAGACACAAGAGAGTACTTTTGTGTCCAACCAAAAATAAAAAAGGATGTTGATTCAAGTAAATCGATGCTAAAAACATGATGTGATGACCCTATGTCATAATTGTCTGACACACCGGTCTATTCAAGCCCCTGTTCTCAAGAACATTGGGGGTCACAATGGTGGGACAATCAATCAGACAGACCTATCTTATAGACGGAAGATAAGTGTTCAGGATAGTTCCTTTAGGGTTAAACAAATGGGCATGTGAGGGTTTAGGATGTACATCCTTCTTTCATCTTAAAAGGACAGTGCATACTTATACTAGACAGCCTTAAACTGCACCAGATTTATCAAATTGTCTGATATATGTTTGATAAATCTAGCATTTTCTTGGACTGTCTATAATTATACCTCCTATTGGTTGGCTTAAAAGTTCTTGGCACAACATAGACCACACCCCCTTTCATGTGAAGCCACACCCCATTCCCACAAGGTCACGCCTATTTTCGGTCAAGTCAGAAAACTATGTAAAAAGTATCTAAAGCACTTGCTAAAAATGCTGCACAACAAGCTAGACAGTCTTTTCTTGGTGCAAATGACATCAGAATTCTGGCACATTTTGCTTATTCTCCCCCAAAGACTCTCCTTCAATTGATGTAAACCATATTATATGGATAAACCCTGAACTGAACCAAGTAAAATATGTATTTGTATAAAATGAAACATAATTCCAAAAAAATCATCAAAAATTTTTTTTTTAAAAAAATAACAAAATCTAGAATTTGTCCACAAGAAAATCAAATTTCACAATTCTTGTAGGACTTAACAACTGAAGCAACAACTTGATAGGTTTCTTCAAGTTTTCTTTGCAGTACTTTTGATAACTTCCCCTTTAGGCAACTAAGTTTTTATAAAGTCCCTATTTTTTTTTTCTTATGCAGATTGTGAGCCCCATATAGGTAACACAATGTACTTTTTTTCTCTCCTACCAGTATGTCTTTTATAGAATGGGAGAAAATCCACACAAACACAGAGAGAACATACAAACTCCTTACAGATGTTGTTCCTGGCATGATTCAAACCCAGGACTCCAGCGCTGCACGGCTGCAGTGCTAACCACTGAGCCACCGTGTTGCCCCTCCTATTTTTTTGACAACCAGAGGGTTCTGGTCGCGGATGAAGAGATTCTTTTTTTTTTTTTATCAATTTTGCGTCCCAAGCTGGTTTAATGGCTGTAACTTTGTTGCATATCGAGATAGTAAAATTACTTTATGGTGTCATTTTTGTTACTGTTTTTCTTAAAATTTTTCAATAGATTGTGTTTTCTTGTTTTATTAGGGATAATGTGTAAAAATGTAAAAAAAAAGAAAAAAGGCGTTAGAATAGAGTCATACGTTTTGATATGTGTATAGACGTGAGTGAACGTGGTGACTTTATTGGTATTATTATTATTTACACTTGTACTTTATATATAATGTGTATTACAATAATATAATATGCCCTGTGATGTCATAAAAGACACTGTTTTCCACTATGCAGTTTTCCCACTGTAATTGGGGAATCCCTAGGAGTCCCAGTTACAGGGAATCAGCCCCAGTGGAGACATTAGTCTCTGGCAGAGCTGATCCTCATCTGCCATGCAGGTTGGCACCGGATGGTCAACTTATTGTTGGTCCAGTAGAAGTAATGGCATCTATTCACTACATTAAGAATGATGCAGGTTTAAAGAACAGGACCACATGATATACATATATGGCATGTGGTCCTTATCAGGTAATTGTCATGTGGCTTGACATTGTTGATGCCATGATAATCCTTTGAAGCCTTTTACTGCTACTATTGTGAATGCATTATGCAAGGGTTGGATTCATTTTGACCGGTCAATTTTTTTTTAAGTGTATTAACCGAACACGTTCACAAGTGCGGCTTAAAGACACAGCTTTACCCAATGCAAGATGCTTTAATTCTGAGCCAACACTGTAAATACCACATAGAAAACATAGCGATTATTGCTTATCAGGGAGATGGCGCACAGCAGTCTGCAATCTTGCAGAGCTACTTCTCTGGCGCAATATGGAGGTTAATTCCCTGGCAGGTGCTCTTTAATTGAAGACTGTATATCTATCTCTATGGTTGTAAATAAGATGATTTATAAATGTTCTAAAATACTTGAATAAGGCAAGAAATGTCGCCGCTCTACATCCAAGCTATCATTTCTACAGATGTATGGACACATAACATATATGTTTGATTGACAATGAGATATGTTTTCATATTGTAAAATCTTAGTTAAGCAATAATTTCCATTTCATGTTATTTTTAAGCTGCATCGCTGAGAACCGTCACAGTTTCGGCTGCCAGCAGTAATTACATTTAGCGCATTATAAAGAACACATTATGCATGCTGGGGCATAATACAGCAATACAGTACATTACAAAACCGTAAAGTGTATGACACATCGTTGCACGATAGCAGACTGCAGTTCCTGGCATGGCCAGAAGAGGGAGGCAGTTCAGCTAGAAAAAAAAATTCCATCAAGTATTTGGGAACCTTCGCTCTTCTATAATATGAGCATGCAATAGCTTTAATGCAACAGATATACTTGTTTTCTTAAAGCTATACTTAATAATGCTCACTTGGAAATCTGAATATATATATATATATATATATATATATATATATATATATATATATATATATATATATTACAGATGTAGCAAAACTGAGTTCATATTTTAGCACCGTTTAGTGTTGTATTATCTGTGGTTTTACATAGGACTACTGCATTATTTTCCCCAAAAATTGACATTTGCATTAATCGTGAAGTACAAGTCCAAAGAGTTAAATGACAAGGCTAGCTCTGCTATATCTAAGTATATATTGATCGATATATCATTGTTCAAGATATGGTAATATTTGAACATATATAGATAGATAGATAGATAGATAGATAGATAGATAGATAGATAGATAGATGGATAGATAGGAGATAGATAGATAGATAGATAGATAGATAGATATGCATGAACCCAAAAGCGAATTTTGGAGAACTGGTTAATTTTCAGCATTCTCTTTGCAGGATGGAAGCTCTGCCCAAATATTTTATATTGCAAAAATATATTCTACCTTAAAATATCCAAACCATGGACTATAAAGAATATAATCGGTCAAGCAAGTCGGTTACTATATGACATAGGTCCTATTTGCTCATCATTAAACTCTTCATTATCGGTTATATTAACGACATTGGATTCGCTGAATCTGAACATTAACCTAAATTGGTCATTTAAAAAAATTACATCCCTCTCCGCAATTTTAAAGAATTCATCTTCACATAACCCGGCTTGTTTGTTGCTCAAAATCTCATATATATTTGTCTTTCTCCTCTATTTGCCTAGTTGTTTTCCACTTACGCTATTGTGAACTCTCCCATCCCTTGTCTATTAGGTCTCGATCATTCTCTGTGACCTCAATGTGAACCCAGGTCCGGGTTCAGAGGTCAGCACTGGAGGGAGGATCTTTGAGCAGACGTGACACGTGCACAGCCAGTTACCATGAATTTACATCACCAGTGTCTGGCCGGGAAGGGGTTAATGAATTCGTACTGTATTTTATCAGGAGATAATAATTGCTTCGTTTTAATAAACTGATTACATGAAACCCAAAAAAGTATATATATATAAAAAAAAAAAAGATTCAATCACAGAAAGATAATGAGACAGTCGCCTCCGAATGTTCATTAATTATTCGCCATAATTTCACCTCCCAGTGGCTTCGCACATGCCGTCGACATTAGGTGGTGACAATATGACAATGGTTTTAGAGTCAATATTTTGCAGCAATTGCCCGATTCTGTTATTTCGGAGCGGTAGAGAAGTATTTGACGCTGCAATAAAAGGAAAATTTTGATAAATGTAGAATAAAACAGGTCTATTTTGTGCCACGCTTTAGATTTAAAGCCAATGAAATGTATATGGAGGCTTCCTCATTACATATAGCATGTACAATTCTCTCCGAAATGTCGAGACGGCGACTAACGCTGACAAAAAAAACTGACAATAACCCAAGAAGAATGGCTGAAGTTTATGGCTCAGCGCAGGTAGAAATGGTTCATCCGCAGATGGTAACCCTCTCAGAATTCGAGAAATTCAGTTGCAATATCTGTGTAGTTGAACTCCCCTTTCCTGACATGTTTCATACACTAACTTCAATAGGGTTCAAATTCTCCAGGTCAGGAAGTGCAAGATCTGACTGAGAGCCTGACAGCTTGTAAGTGGCAAATCTCCCAACAACCCTAATTGGACTGGTGTCTGGATCAAAACGACAGATTTTTTTTTTTTACGTGACATTAAAGAATGGTAAAAATATTTAAAAAATCTAATGCAAAAAATGTAAATTTGGATCTTTGGAATTTCTTAGAAATTGCAACATTGTGCCCACTGCCAAAAAAGCGCGAGGTTTAACTGTTTCTCCATTTGTATGGACCGTTTTGCAAACTAGTATTCCTTGTATTTGTAGAACTTTGTGCAATTTATCTCTCTCACTTTTCGGCAATCTTTCTAGACAGCAAGTCCACTTCTGAATACAGTCAGACACTTATAAGACTAATTGAAAGCACCATGCATCTCAATGTGTCTGCGAATGACCACTGACTGATGGAAGAGCTGTTTCGTAGGATTAAGGAAACTCATGCACATTTTCTTCAACTTAGATTCGTTTGACCGGTGTAATTAATGCGAAAAATTAAAAAAAGGAAAAATTGGAATTAATAGATACGAATAATAATAATAATGTTTATTTTAGAAGGCTGGAATAAAACCATTGCTCTGGACTAGAATACAACGTGGTCCTTTAGATTGTTTAGCTAATATTTGGTTGTGTTGCCTAAAGAATATTCTTAATAATAATATAGAAAAATACCTAAAAAATATGTGTCAACGTTCATAAGAAGAAACACAAGGTATATAACTATAGTTTGAGGTTTTAAGACAGTGCAGCCCGGAAGGTTATATCTACGATAAAGACTGTAGGGCAAGTAATAGTTAATAAAATGTAAAATAATAAATTCTCAATTTCAAAAGATAAGTTGCAAAAGGTTGAATATGTCAATAAGGTTGAGGGTAAATATGTGTTCGTATGGATCACGGGATGAATCATTTTCAAAGGTTTGAACCTGGATCCTTTTTTATCTTGTACTATATATGTCAGTCTAGATGAACTAGCCCAATAGTATATTATGTACAGTATATACCTTGAATACGGTGAAAGTGCTAAAGATTGAGAAGTATAAGTATGGAGATTACGATGGTTAGCTGTACCTGACAATATTGCACCTCATGTTTCATGACCTAAGTGAAGAGCAGGCTTTTTCAACTTCACTTCTCAATTACCTCCGAAAGGTCACTTCTCGAGGATTTCCTTAATCATGCACATGAGAATTAATCTGTTTGACTGGGTCAGAAATTAACCTATCTGTTCTCACAGATGGGAAGCCTCAAAACATGACCTGTTAGGGGTACCTGGGGTGCAGAGACGAAAACTCCTGCTAAAGAAACCTAAACAGGGCATTTGTCAGAATGGGAAACTAATATTTATAAGAAGGGAGAAAAGAAACCGACAAAAGCAGTCAAAATATTTAGACTCCTCGGAAGGCGCAATAATAGCCATGTACCACACACCTGTTCAAACCTTGGAGGCAAGATGACATGGCCAATAATCGGAAACCCATATAACATCTTAAATTGACGCAACCGCAACTATAAACACAACGCTAAGGTTCTCTTTAGGAACATCTCATTTTTACAAAGTTTCGGGGTTGTCCGAAGTTGGCTTTCCTGCTCTGATACATCAACTCCTAAACAGAGCCATTATACCTGTGGACAGCATCAACAATCTTCTAGCAGCGTGAACAATGAGTCTCGCCCCTCTCACACATGTAATAAAGATCCGCTAATGACCTCTTAAGTGCAACTGTCGCCATATATCATATTTGTTCTCTAATTTCATGTTGCACTGTCCACTAAACCCAGGCAAGGTGAGTGATATGCAGAGGAGAAGAAGGATTGTCCTGTGAAGGAAAGCTATAGCATAAGGCTTTGTTCAGTACCATGACCTGGAAGTTATTATGACAAAATACCTACCTGGTAAAAAAAAACAAAAACTCGGCAGGTGGATGGAAACCCAAGCGGCAACGCTGGGTCGAAAACCCAATAAGAGAATTCTCTCAAGTGTTCTATCCTAATATATAGTCATAAAGCAAACAATAAATGCTTTAGTGTTCCTGCTTAGTGGACGCCTTTAATTCAAGTTATAGAATAACCCTTGTCCCCTTTTTTCGGCGGCGGTATGCGTTAGCGGCAAAAGCGGCACATTTTTCCACTTTTCCTTTCCACTGATCAGGATTTCTTGGCAAATTAAAATAGATTACTGTAATATCTATGCCGTCCGCAGATGAATTAATAATACATTCGAAACAACTACATTTAAATACATTGTAAGCAGGACGATGAGTCTTAAACGTGACAGTTTAATGCCTAGTCATAGCGCTTGCTATAAATTCTGCGCCGTTATCATCCAAAAATACACTTTTTGTCAATCAACACAAAACCTAGAAAGTAGATCCTATTTTGTGGATACAAAAAAAAAACTGTATGTAACATGGGCGAGTGAAGATAAAAATTGGACATATTTACTCCAGGTCTCATTTTTGTACAAGGCAATTGCCGTCAATCGTGCCAATTAAAAGGTTAAAAAAAATCTCTGAAATTATAAAAAGGGAAAACATTTAGCATTGTACAGGGAAAATAGAGGAAACAGGAGGTAGACTGAATGCCGCAGGGCCCTGTTTAATGGATCTTTGGGAGAAGAGTAATTAACCCCTTCGCTGCCAGGATTTGCACGCTTATCCCTAATTAACCCCTTCCAGTCAGAGCTCTCAGCTGATACTCACAGCAACATTACACTTGTTCCCTGCTTCCCCTCCCATCTATTTCTGCTGAAATAATCCCCTCCAGGGGCAAAGCGAGAGAAAAATGAGCAGAAGAAAGAAGCAGGAGCGATGGGTCCCTGTACCACTCACTTATCTTCTGTCGGTTCAAGAGTTCAGTCATGGCCTCGGTGCAGAGACCCATTCCTCTCCATTGGGCAAACACATGGGCACTGACATTAGAAAGGAATCAGGGCAAAGGGGAGAAGAGATACTGTACCCAAGGACATTGGGGAGCTGAGAGTATACAGAATAAAAATTCAATTAGAAAAAGAAAAGGCAGCAAAATAGTAATGTCAAATAAAGGAAAGAAATGGACAGGACAACACACTGCAAACAGAGCCAGATAATAAGAGGGAGAGGGCAAAACCATAGAAAGAGACTAGGACTAAGAAGATAGACTCAATAGAAAGTGATATGTTACTGTTTATACTTCATACACTTATATTTAAGTAGTATTCCTTCATAAACCAGACTATACAAGCCACATCAATTGATTCCTTAGATTTTGGCGTCATATCAAAATCTTTATACCCTGTTATTGAAGCTGACTTTTACAATTGAATACAATTGCTGGGGAAGAGGGAAAGAATGGAAGGGAAAAAGAAAGAAAGAAAAAGAAAAAAGAAAAGAAAAGAAAAGAAAAGAAAAGAAAAGAAAGAAAGAAAGAAAGAAAGAAAGAAAGAAAGAAAGATGAAAGGGAGGAAGTAGAAAAAAAGGAAGAGAAGAGAAGAGAATTGAAGAGAAGAAGGAAGGAAGAAAAGGAAGAAAAGGAAGGAAGGAGGGAAGGAAGGAAGGAGGGAAAGAAGGAAGGAGGGAAGGAAGGAAGGAAAGAAGGAAGGAAAGAAGGAAGAAAGAAAGAAAGAAAGAAAGAAAGAGAGAGAAAGAAAGAAAGAAAGAAAGAAAGAAAGAAAGAAAGAAAGAAAAAGAAAGAAAAAAAGAAAGAAAGAAAGAAAGAAGTAGAAAGAGAAAGGAAGAGAAGAAGATGGAAGGAAGGAAGGAAAGAAAGAAAGAAAGAAAGAAAGAAAGAAAGAAAGAAAGGAGGAAATAAGACAAAAGGGAGGAAGAAGTAGAAAAAGAAAGGAAGGAAGAGAAGAAAATAGAAGGAAGGAAAGAAAAGAAAGAACAAACTAGATTTCTATTGACCTTTGAGGCCTCTGCCAACTCTCTTATTACAAAATATTGCTCAGAAAGTCCATAAAATAATTGATACATCTTTGTTGCGTGACTTTGGCGTAATCCTACGTATAATGCCTATACAGAAAACACGTATGAGCTGAAAGTCGGAATATTATACATTCATCAATATCTTATGAATAACTTCAGAAGGTGAACCATGTCATACCATACTTAGCTAACATGTGTGAGCCATGGAGACACATGCCCAGGCACTACCAGCCAGTCTGTGCCACCGTCACAAAATCCACTCATTATTAACCCTCCCCATACCATCTACAGATGCTACAGAAACCCATTATGGCACAAAAATGGTTCTGCCCTGAATATTAATTTTTGCATGACTGTAATATTTAAATAGAAAAGGGCAAGAAGGACTGAGGGGGAGCAACCATTGAGAAGTCACTTACTTAAATCCTGAACCCAGCGCTGTTTTGCAGATTTTAAGAAGGACACCCAATAATGCAGTGCCTCAGTGCTGTGTAGTGTCTTAGTCACAAATCTGCTTAACAGTGCCTTGACTCAGGGAATAAGTGGGTTAGTGCTTGATGGCCTTTAAACCCTAACAATCTAACAAAGCTTAAATACCAAAAAAAGGGGGGCAGCGTGCCCCAAATGCAAAAGGGTGTCCATGGGTAAACTGAAGAGCGGATCTGTTCTCTCCGCCCTCTGAGATATAAATGAGATTTGGAGGTAGGGGAGCAGCACCTCAGGGAAGCGCAGGGACGTGTGTTGACTGATGAATCCTTCATAACTTCCTCCGTGTTGCCGGGCGGGTTCATCTGCAGGACAAAGCTATCCATCTCCTTTCCGCTCTCCCTGCAGCGCTCACCCCCACCTCTTCTGCTTTCCTCCTCACTTCTCCTCTTCTGCTTTCCTCTTCGTTTTTTCATTATGCTCATCTCTCCCTCTACCAACTTAATTTCCTCACCTCTTTCTCAATTTTCTATTCCTGCCCTCCCTCACTCTTTTTTTTTCTTCTAATCAACTTCAATGAAGGCTCCTCTGTATAGCAATCAATGAGAGACAAAATGAGTGGCGCTGCGGAGAGCGATGCTCTGTATTGTTACTGCTGTGAACGGGTTATCTGTGAAATGCTCTGCTGTTCCCCCTTCAGAGCTTTGGATGAAATATGTAGAGTGTGCTATCCAATACATATGCATTTCATTTTTTATGAGGCACAAAACACATTTCCAGACACTGGCCTGTTCTTCAGATAAGTCATGGACATGTTCTTCTCATTCTACCTACAAGGACATATCCTCACAATGTACCTGGGTACCTACCCTATCAGTCATTGCCTGGTCACACCCTTTTTAATTCAAGGGTGCACCTGACGTGCCTCCTTAAATACACACTGGGGGCGCAAACGTCAAAGATACCTATAAAGATTCATTAGGGTCGGAGCTTTTCCTTTAACCAAGATTCATCATAAACACTTACCTCTCAATTCTCCTTTCCAAAATTCACTAGGGTCACAAGATTGATACTCTTCCAAATAGACATTGATGAGGTTGAACTTGTTGGACATTTGTCTCTTTTCAACCAATGTAACCATGATTCATACATTTTTCTTAATCCCCCCCCCCCATTCCTTGGTAGCAGCAAGTGCATCCTCCATCCTTGGTATGTTCATGCCCTGCTTGATCCACAATTGTCCTTCCTCTTCCAAGGACTAGTTTATCAATTCTTTTCTAAGCTTTTTTGGGGGGAGAATAGCTACATAGCCATGGTGTTCTTGGAATTGGTTTAGGAAATTGCCATGGGTTAGCTTTGCATCTTCATGTGACCAAAGAGGCCTTGGGCTCAGACATCCATTCCTACTAATTTGCCCTTTATTGCCCCCATACTACGCTACTTGGGGACACAGCGCAAGATCACTACTAAATTCAGTGTTTACCATTGACCTAAAGCCCAGTTGGGGTTAAATACATAATTTTGATCAATTGTTGACTGACGATCTCTCTTAGACTAGCTGGGAGTGGTCATGTATTTGCACATCTGAATTTGACCCCATACACAACATCATAATAACCTTTCCTGTCTCATTATTATGTTGGTGCATTCTCTCTATTACAAGTTTTTATTGGTGAGAATGGTAAGAAAGAGCTAAAGACAAACTAAAATCCTTTATGACCATCTAAGGTCCCTTCTTCACCTGGATCTACTGAACCCTGTTTTATGTTGGTCCCTCCCTGATGACACTTAGTCTGTAGGGATGGACAGTAAAGAGGACAAGCCTTCTACGTAAATCAATCTGACAAAATATCACTCCATTTACGTAAAATAGACACAATATATACTTCTTCACTGTAACATATAACAATGCGACCAGATATGCAAATCAATCCAATGACGATTTATTTGGTCACTTACTATTAATAGTCATTATATGAGATAGTTCACAAGAGGAATCAACAAAATATACAACTTTTTAAGATTTGCTCATTACAAGACTACGTAAAATCGAAGGATCAGTACTACTTAGGGAGAGTCAGGTACAACAACGCTAACTAGCCATAGCCTTGCTCAGACAGAGGTCCCTGGGATCACTTACATATAGGCTATTCACTAGCGCCATTAAGATCTTTACAGCTCTGCTCTGCTAGTCAATAGATGGCGCTCTATGCACAATACAGGGTCTCACTGTTCAGTGCATCTGTAAGTATAGTGTGTAGGGGGAGGGGTTAACCCTTCCTCTGTCTTTCTGGATTGTAACCAATTGCATTCTAGGACCGGAAGATAACCTGCAAAGCACCCGGGCACATTACATTCAGCATTATACAACTGAGGGTACTGTATGTTTGCACACAAGCTGTTACTTATTATGTAATGCACCATCTCAAGATATTATTCATTGCGGAACAAAATGCTTATTTTAAGAATATTCCGTTGTCTAGTTTTTGTATATGAACACATCTAACACGTATGTTAGAATGCATATGAATGCTACCGAACGGTGTACACCCATACATCATACTGGAAATTAACATACAGTCACATGCCCTTTCTTTGACTACTATACATATTTTATAATATCTGTGTCAGTTTCACAAAAATGGGTGAAAACACCTTTAATAAATGAGGTCCATTATGTTTTTGGAGCTTTGGAAGAAGCCAGGGAAGCTGGAAGAAAACCAAGCAGACATATTGCCCCGGTTGGATCTGAACTGATATTGATATGCAATATAATGTTATAAAGTATATGGCTATGCTATGAAACACTTTGCACTGAGACAATGAATAATAAATATACACAAAATATAGCCAATGTAAATACCGTAATACAGCATTATATTGTGATATTCCATTATTGAAGCTGCTGGAAAACAAAGCAAATCAAGTCAATAAAGTTCATCATAAAGCCTTCAAAATACACAAACCCAGTACGATCCTTAAAGGACGACCTCAAACAAGAGAGACATGTGGCATAAGGCAGAATTATAATTAATATACGGGGTATATAGCTTTCTAAATAATCTAGTATATTGGCTGAACTTGACAATTTATGGCTGGACCATCTTATGTGTATGGTGAAGTCCAAACTTAGGATCGGGCACATTGAATTTTATCAAACTTTGTTCCCACTGGAGAGAAGTCACCACCACAGTTACTACCTCTCCCCTTTAACAACACAAACATGCTTGGCGGGACCGAACATGCGTGTGTATGATGAAGTCAACTGAAATGGCCATTGACTGACAGCTGTTGAAGGTGTATGAGCGCCTTACTTGCTTTTATGGTCAAAATAAGCAAAACATCAGTGGTCAGTGTCAGACAGAAGTACCTGAGCCCACCAGAGGAAATTATTCTACTCCTCCAGTTGCATAGAACAATTGCACATCCAAGTGTTGTTGCAAATTTTGTTAATGCTGTTGCACATATTAAAGGGGACTGAAACCACCGGAAAATCTTGGTTGACCCATCATTCCTGGCCGAAAGACTTAGGATACACACGAGGAACATCTCACTCTTTGTCTGTTGAAAGTGACACATCAGGATTTTTTTTTAAAGCTTTACAACATAGTCATCAAAGTAGATTCAAAATTTACCGTCACCCATGTCTAGTACATGTACCCATGTCTATTTGGTAGATGCTAGAATTTATTGGGTAAAATCAGGTGCTGCCTGATACTGCAGAGGTCACAATACACTATATCTACCTGCCAGGAACTTAAAATGAGAGGATGATGTCTCCACACCCTCTGAAAGCTGGATAAACTGCTGCTAACACTAGGGAAGATAATGGGGGTATGGTGACCAGACTGTGAGAGAGGGGAACCAGAGGTGGAAGAAAAAAATTTCTACTGGGACCCCACTTTACTATAACCACCTTAGTCTATAAGTTCAGAACCTGAAAAGGTGATGTCACAGCACAAGGATAGTGTACACAGTGATGTCACAGTACAGGGATAGTGTACACAGTGATGTCACAGTACAAAGATAGTGTACACAGTGATCTCACTGTACATGGCTAGTGTACACAGTGATGTCACAGTACAGGGATATATACTGTGATGTCACAGTACAGGGATAGCGTACACAGTGATGTCACAGTACAGGGATAGTGTACACAGTGATGTCACAGTACAGGGATAATAGACACAGTGATGTCACAGTACAGGGATAGCGTACACAGTGATGTCACAGTACAAAGATAGTGTACACAGTGATCTCACTGTACATGGCTAGTGTACACAGTGATGTCACAGTACAGGGATATATACTGTGATGTCACAGTACAGGGATAGCGTACACAGTGATGTCACAGTACAGGGATAGCGTACACAGTGATGTCACAGTACAGGGATAGTGTACACAGTGATGTCACAGTACAGGGATATATACTGTGATGTCACAGTACAGGGATAGCGTACACAGTGATGTCACAGTACAGGGATAGTGTACACAGTGATGTCACAGTACAGGGATAATAGACACAGTGATGTCACAGTACAGGGATAGCGTACACAGTGATGTCACAGTACAAAGATAGTGTACACAGTGATCTCACTGTACATGGCTAGTGTACACAGTGATGTCACAGTACAGGGATATATACTGTGATGTCACAGTACAGGGATAGCGTACACAGTGATGTCACAGTACAGGGATAGCGTACACAGTGATGTCACAGTACAGGGATAGTGTACACAGTGATGTCACAGTACAGGGATAATAGACACAGTGATGTCACAGTACAGGGATAGCATACACAGTGATGTCACAGTACAGGGATAGCGTACACAGTGATGTCACAGTACAGGGATAGCGTACACAGTGATGTCACAGTACAGGGATAGTGTACACAGTGATGTCACAGTACAGGGATAGTGTACACAGTGATGTCACAGTACAGGGATAGCATACACAGTGATGTCACAGTACAGGGATAGTGTACACAGTGATGTCACAGTACAGGGATATATACTGTGATTTCACAGTACCAGATTATTGCACACAGAAATAGCACGGTACATGAATAATAAACAGAGTGATGTCAAAGTATGGGTTTAATGCTCACTTTGACATCCTAGCAGAGCGATATTGTGCACAGGGATATTATATACTGGGTACACTGTAACATCACAGCACATGAAGAAAGTAATTCTAATGCAGGTATTATGATACTCCAATAATATAATGGCAGAGCCGTCAGTTTTTCACACCCCCTTCCATCATCCATGGTTATCACTAACTGCACACTACATCTCAGAGAAAATGGGCCGCCCTTACTTGTTGGACCCCATGGCAGCGGCTGAGTTTGGTACTCATAGGGGGAACTATGGCCAATATTTCCGAGTGGGTTATAGTGAGCAGATTATGTGAGGGGCAGGCAGAGGAGCAAGGAGGGATTTTCACATTAGAGCTAAGACACAACAATGGGTGGGGGGCAAACTATGATGGAAAAAAGGTTACAATGCTCATGACTTATTTAAAAAAGGTGAAAGCCTGGAAAGTAAACTGTAAGTAGACGACTATTAAAATTGAGGGGATGATCTTTCAGACAATATAATCAGTCCAAAAAAAAAAAACATAACTAGAGTATCGCTAAGGGCTCGTTCACATCTGCGGGCCGGCACTCCGTACTTAGGTTTCCGTTTCCTGCCTAAAACACAGGCAGGATACGGAAACCTGCAGGAGTCTCTCTCACCCATTCATTTGAATGGGTGAGAGAGATGTCCGGCCGTGCGCGGCGGTGAGCGTTTTAGGCTCTCCGCCGCGAAACCGGGTTTTATAATCCGGACACAGAGTCGGACATGCAGTACTCTGTGTCCGGATAAAAAAAATCCGGTTTCGCGGCGGAGAGCCTAAAACGCTCACCGCCGCGCACGGCCGGACCCGGTCTATGGTTTCCGTCTTCTGGCATGCAGAAGACGGAAACCATAGAACGGAGACCCCAAACGCAGGTGTGAACCCAGCGTAAGGGTGTTAGATTCTGTATACCTGCATCATCTGAACATTGGTAAGACCTATGGATATCTGTAACAAACACCCCACAACTCATACGTCATCAATACCACTTATATCATATTCATACAATGGATAAGTCAATTTCCGAAAGATTTATGGATCTTGCATATAATGGATTTGGTTTCAAAATGTTGCAGGGACTGAGCAAAATAAGGACAGGGGGAGGGGGGGTTGTCCTCACTAATGCAGAAAATTAGACATGTGAGTAGAGGCATGCACTCACAAGTTATATGGATCATAAGTCACACAGCTTACAATTGAGTTTATCTAATAAATTGACAGCAAGCAAGTGGCTACTAGCCTCCATTCTTCAAGGGTCTGTCTGACATGGGCTCTACGTCTCTACTACTGACAATGGCTAGGTCACAGGCAGACATGCCATCTAACCCCAGCTATCACAACATAAACATGTTATCCAGCTGGTGCACAAGTCCTGAGTCAAGGATTGATGGATAGAACTAACCAAGTCTGTATTCTTACATGGGCTCCACTGAAGGCTTACCTCTTCCATAGTACTTTAGCATGTAACAAAATGAGTGACAACTATCACTAGTTTAGGTTTCACAGGGGTTGTCAGTCAGCTTTCATGACTCTTGAATGTCAAGTCTGCCTATTTATGTAGAAATGTGGAAGCAGGTGCCAATTTGTTAAAGTTTGTAACTGGGACTTTGTTTAAGACTTAGACAACCTATTGAAAGCCCCCACCCTATGTTGTAGATTTTGCAGCGTTGTTTTATTTTAAGCCAAAGCCAAGAGTTACTACAATAGGAATGGGAAATATATAGGAAGCTCTTATACTTCTGCTCCATCCACTCCTAGCATGAAGCAAAATAGGCAACAAAATAAAGCTGCATTTCTACAATGTGGGGCCTTAGCCTAAAGGGGCTTTCCAGGAGTAAAATAATGATGACCTATCCTTAGAATAGATTATCAATATCAAATCAATGGGGGTCCGACGTCTGACAACCCCGCCAATCACCTGTTTGAAGACACTGCAGTGTATGGACAAGCACACTTTACAGCACCGTACAATGTATTAATTTACATGGGAATAAGCAGCAAACAGGCCTTGTGACTGATGAACATAATATCACATGACTGTGAAGTGAAAGCTGTGTTTACTTGAGCACCACTGTGAACAGCTGATCTGTAGGACCCCACTGAGCTAATATCCTAAAAGTCCTGGAAAAGTCCTTTAACTGTACTGGGATATGTTATTTTCAGGTCCCCCTTTTCATATGTATTAATTCAAGGGACGCCATTTATTTATCTTAGTCTGATTTCAGCCTCTGTTTGACATACAGGGCAGGAAAACTTCTGTTCAATGGATTGTGCGTATTCAACTTTATAGATATACAGTTTATTTGGTCAGCTTAGTCCTCTCAAATCATGGTTGGGGCCGGCTGTATTACGCAGCAGACACCCATGGCATCTGAGCAGTTCCGCAGATGGAAGGGGCCGCCTTTGTGTTCCGACTGACCCCCTAGGATGCAATTGCTGGATGCTGAGCAGTTGTCATTGTGACTGGATGTGCAGTGAAGGTCCCTAAGTCTTCCATCTTTGTGTAACTGAAGCAAGGTGTATGGAGAATACAATGCAATACATAATTATTGCAGTGCACTGTATGACTAAAGATATAATCAAGTTCTCTAGGAGAACTAAACAAGAGTTCAAAGTGTTAAAAAAAATTTATTTATAAAATACACAAAAGTTGAAATCCTCCCTTTCCTCATTTTACATATATAAAATTATTTATCGCACACAATGAATGTAGCAACAAAAAAAATGCCTGACTTGATGATTTCCGGTCTTCACCTCAAAAATATTCAATAAAAAGTCATCAAAAAGTTATACGTGTTTTATTGATATCCCATGGAGGAATTAAAACTACAGCTCGCCCCTCATAGATGGAAATGCAAAAACGTTATAAGCGTCAGAATATGGCAATGCCAAGTTATGGCATTTAGAAGGTAGGGAAGAAAGGGGTTAAAACGGCAATGAAAAGGCAGCAAAAAACGCAGCAAAATGCTGTGTGTGAATTCAGCCTTGAAGAGAATATATCAATGCAAAAGGGTTATAAAAACTTTGATCTCAAAAGCAGTAATCTGCAAAAGGGACACCAGTGAAAGTAAAATAAGAATTAGAAATTATTTGATCAAAAGGCTCAAGGTTAAAGGATTATTCTCATCTCAGCCAATCATGACTGTCCACTGGGACGGGGCTTAAGAAAACAGCGCAACGATGTTGCTCCATACTCTTCCTTTAACGCCAATAGAAGTGACTGTGACGCTCATCTGTGCATTTGTTTTTCTAACCAAATCTGTAAAATGCACCATATATCCAAATGGCAGCTTGTCCAGGGTGGTGAATGGCGCTAATGTCACTTAGCCATTCATCTAAGCGCATGGAAACTGTATGAAAACTGTTTGCACCACACTGTCCTACTTCTAAGGGGATGTTCCCATTTCTGCATTTATTTTAGGCTATACTATAAATGCCTAATAGATGGGGATCCCAGAGATGAGAATACCTTTGTTGCAGCTACAAACTAGGCCAAGTTCTTGGCACAGATACAGATTCTTGAGGTCGCTAGACATAGTCATAAACGACGAGAATGGAACTCTCCTTTAAATTAGTAAAAATACTACTATTGCACAAGTGACAGCAGTCGTCCATGAGATTTCAGACAAATTACAGGGGGAGATTTATCACGGAGTGCTGGTGATGGCAGAGCTGATCTCTATCACAGGAGCAGAAGGGGTCTCATTTACTAAACCTGGATTCACATCTGCGTTGGTGTTTCCACGACAGATTCTGTTTAAAATCGGTGGAAAAATCTTGCAAGGGGGTCGTGAGTAACTGATTTTTAAGTGGACGGGTTCTCTATCTTTTGGGTCCCCATGTGGCTCCGAATTCTAGTGTGTATCCTATCAGATCTGTGGAGTCCGTAGGCCAAACATCCGACTCCAACTCCTACTTTTCCTCATTAATTGCTGATGGTCATGTCAGACGTTAGCAGTAAAGACCCTCTAATTTATTACAAAGCCAGTGACTGCCTTCACATGACATTAAATAGGCAACAAGCTAGGCATGTCATTAATTATACTAATTCTATCATGTAAATAATCATTGTATTCCGTAGCTGGAGTAATGTTTTCCTGACCCCACAGTCCTGTCTGCTACATGCATGTTATATATAGCAATGTATTGAATGCAAAGCTATGGTACATGCTTATTAACTATACATTGCTCAGTTGTGCACACATTACACACACAGGGCTACTACACATCAGAGCAAACCCAACACACACAGCTCTACTACATCACACAGCTCTGCTATCTGCTACATCACACAGCTCTGCTACATCACCCAACACACCATACACACAGCTCTGTTACATCACACACAGCACATCTACATCACACACAGCACACCATACACACAGCTCTGCTACATCACACACAGCACACCATGCACACAGCTCTGCTACATCACACACAGCACACCATGCACACAGCTCTGCTACATCACACACAGCACACCATACACACAGCTCTGCTACATCACACACAGCACACCATGCACACAGCTCTGCTACATCACACACAGCACACCATGCACACAGCTCTGCTACATCACACACAGCACACCATGCACACAGCTCTGCTACATCACACACAGCACACCATGCACACAGCTCTGCTACATCACACACAGCACACCATGCACACAGCTCTGCTACATCACACACAGCACACAGCTCTGCTACATCACACACAGCACACCATGCAAACAGCTCTGCTACATCACACACAGCACACCATGCACACAGCTCTGCTACATCACACACAGCACACCATGCACACAGCTCTGCTACATCACACACAGCACACCATGCACACAGCTCTGCTACATCACACACAGCACATCTACATCACACACAGCACACCATACACACAGCTCTGCTACATCACACACAGCACACCATACACACAGCTCTGCTACATCACACACAGCACACCATACACACAGCTCTGCTACATCACACACAGCACACCATGCACACAGCTCTGCTACATCACACACAGCACACCATGCACACAGCTCTGCTACATCACACACAGCACACCATGCACACAGCTCTGCTACATCACACACAGCACACCATGCACACAGCTCTGCTACATCACACACAGCACACCATGCACACAGCTCTGCTACATCACACACAGCACACCATGCACACAGCTCTGCTACATCACACACAGCACACCATGCACACAGCTCTGCTACATCACACACAGCACACCATGCACACAGCTCTGCTACATCACACACAGCACACCATGCACACAGCTCTGCTACATCACACACAGCACACCATGCACACAGCTCTGCTACATCACACACAGCACACCATGCACACAGCTCTGCTACATCACACACAGCACACCATGCAAACAGCTCTGCTACATCACACACAGCACACCATGCACACAGCTCTGCTACATCACACACAGCACACCATGCACACAGCTCTGCTACATCACACACAGCACACCATGCACACAGCTCTGCTACATCACACACAGCACACCATGCACACAGCTCTGCTACATCACACACAGCACACCATGCACACAGCTCTGCTACATCACACACAGCACACCATGCACACAGCTCTGCTACATCACACACAGCACACCATGCACACAGCTCTGCTACATCACACACAGCACACCATGCACACAGCTCTGCTACATCACACACAGCACACCATGCACACAGCTCTGCTACATCACACACAGCACACCATGCACACAGCTCTGCTACATCACACACAGCACACCATGCACACAGCTCTGCTACATCACACACAGCACACCATGCACACAGCTCTGCTACATCACACACAGCACACCATGCACACAGCTCTGCTACATCACACACAGCACACCATGCACACAGCTCTGCTACATCACACACAGCACACCATGCACACAGCTCTGCTACATCACACACAGCACACCATGCAAACAGCTCTGCTACATCACACACAGCACACCATGCACACAGCTCTGCTACATCACACACAGCACACCATGCACACAGCTCTGCTACATCACACACAGCACACCATGCACACAGCTCTGCTACATCACACACAGCACACCATGCACACAGCTCTGCTACATCACACACAGCACACCATGCACACAGCTCTGCTACATCACACACAGCACACCAAGCTGCTCATGCGCTGACTCCTCACGTGACCAAGCAGTAGGGAGACGCACAACCCAAAGCTTGGCTCCTCCCTTACATGTGATTGTTCACGTGACATGACGTCATCAGAGGTCCTTTGGCTTTCTAGGCTTCTGCATCTCTCTGAGGTAAATATCAAGGGAAGGGCTGCCAGTAATGTCTGTATTGAGAACGCAGCGTGTGTACAGGGCGCATATGTTTGGTGTCCGCTTCTCTGTTGTGTGAACACTCCCCTATGCTGCAGTACGTGTGTCAGTAATGATAGCGGCTCACACACTCCTGTGTGGCGTCAGGAAGCTTTCTAGTGTTTAGCCGCGGTGCATGATGGGAGGGCAGCCGCCAGCACTGGCATTGTTTGAGTTAACAGGATGCAGATGGGGAAAGAGGCGGGAACCAGCATGTCACGTGACAGGAGCAATGTCTCCTCAGCCTCATAGACCCGCGCATGGCCTGAAGTTGGTCTTGTGATTGCGACAAATTTTATAACGTTTTGGGCGGTTCACATAGTAACATACACACCCCGTCATAGTACAACATGCAGCATACTGTGAGAGAGGTCTGAGCACCGCCATTCCTTGTGTGTACTAATATGTAAGGAAAAATGGTTCAGGGGAAAAGTTTAGTAAGACTTTCCACAGTGTACACTGCCCCTTCTAGGAAAGTAAAGTCCTAATTCATTATAGGCTGAGGGAGCTGTGTGAATGAGCCTTAAAGGAGTACCCCGGGATAACTGGAAATCCCTACACTGATCTAACCCCCTACCTATATCCCCGGCGGTCATGTGATGGCTAAAGGTATATGGGTGCAGTTATTAACCCATTAACAGCTGTAACACATTAAAAAAAAAAAAAAAGAATTGCCCAGAAAACCCTTTCTGTTATCATTATATCTATGGGAAAGCTGACGCTGTTTCCATAGATATAACTGACATGCTGCGATTTCCAAAACCGCAACTGTTTGGAAATCGCAGTGTGTCCACGCTGTGGTTTTAAACACAAAGTGGGCATTTCGCATGAATCCCATCCACTTTGCGAGTACTGTAAAACGCAGTGATTTTTTCTGCAGTGTTTTCAGCTAGAGATGAGCGAACACTAAAATGTTCGAGGTTCGAAATTCGATTCGAACAGCCGCTCACTGTTCGAGTGTTCGAATGGGTTTCGAACCCCATTATAGTCTATGGGGAACATAAACTCGTTAAGGGGGAAACCCAAATTCGTGTCTGGAGGGTCACCAAGTCCACTATGACACCCCAGGAAATGATACCAACACCCTGGAATGACACTGGGACAGCAGGGGAAGCATGTCTGGGGGCATAAAAGTCACTTTATTTCATGGAAATCCCTGTCAGTTTGCGATTTTCGCAAGCTAACTTTTCCCCATAGAAATGCATTGGCCAGTGCTGATTGGCCAGAGTACGGAACTCGACCAATCAGCGCTGGCTCTGCTGGAGGAGGCGGAGTCTAAGATCGCTCCACACCAGTCTCCATTCAGGTCCGACCTTAGACTCCGCCTCCTCCGGCAGAGCCAGCGCTGATTGGCCGAAGGCTGGCCAATGCATTCCTATGCGAATTCAGAGACTTAGCAGTGCTGAGTCAGTTTTGCTCAACTACACATCTGATGCACACTCGGCACTGCTACATCAGATGTAGCAATCTGATGTAGCAGAGCCGAGGGTGCACTAGAACCCCTGTGCAAACTCAGTTCACGCTAATAGAATGCATTGGCCAGCGCTGATTGGCCAATGCATTCTATTAGCCCGATGAAGTAGAGCTGAATGTGTGTGCTAAGCACACACATTCAGCACTGCTTCATCACGCCAATACAATGCATTAGCCAGTGCTGATTGGCCAGAGTACGGAATTCGGCCAATCAGCGCTGGCTCTGCTGGAGGAGGCGGAGTCTAAGGTCGGACCTGAATGGAGACTGGTGTGGAGCGATCTTAGACTCCGCCTCCTCCAGCAGAGCCAGCGCTGATTGGCCGAATTCCGTACTCTGGCCAATCAGCGCTGGCCAATGCATTCTATTAGCCCGATGAAGTAGAGCTGAATGTGTGTGCTAAGCACACACATTCAGCACTGCTTCATCACGCCAATACAATGCATTAGCCAGTGCTGATTGGCCAGAGTACGGAATTCGGCCAATCAGCGCTGGCTCTGCTGGAGGAGGCGGAGTCTAAGGTCGGACCTGAATGGAGACTGGTGTGGAGCGATCTTAGACTCCGCCTCCTCCAGCAGAGCCAGCGCTGATTGGCCGAATTCCGTACTCTGGCCAATCAGCGCTGGCCAATGCATTCTATTAGCCCGATGAAGTAGAGCTGAATGTGTGTGCTTAGCACACACATTCAGCTCTACTTCATCGGGCTAATAGAATGCATTGGCCAATCAGCGCTGGCCAATGCATTCTATTAGCTTGATGAAGCAGAGTGTGCACAAGGGTTCAAGCGCACCCTCGGCTCTGATGTAGCAGAGCCGAGGGTGCACAAGGGTTCAAGTGCACCCTCGGCTCTCCTACATCAGAGCCGAGGGTGCCCTTGAACCCTTGTGCAGCCTCAGCTCTGCTACATCAGAGCCGAGGGTGCGCTTGAACCCTTGTGCACACTCTGCTTCATCAAGCTAATAGAATGCATTGGCCAGCACTGATTGGCCAGAGTACGGAATTCGGCCAATCAGCGCTGGCCAATGCATCCCTATGGGAAAAAGTTTATCTCACAAAAATCATAATTACACACCCGATAGAGCCCCAAAAAGTTATTTTTAATAACATTCCCCCCTAAATAAAGGTTATCCCTAGCTATCCCTGCCTGTACAGCTATCCCTGTCTCATAGTCACAAAGTTCACATTCTCATATGACCCGGATTTGAAATCCACTATTCGTCTAAAATGGAGGTCACCTGATTTCGGCAGCCAATGACTTTTTCCAATTTTTTTCAATGCCCCCGGTGTCGTAGTTCCTGTCCCACCTCCCCTGCGCTGTTATTGGTGCAAAAAAGGCGCCAGGGAAGGTGGGAGGGGAATCGAATTTTGGCGCACTTTACCACGCGGTGTTCGATTCGATTCGAACATGGCGAACACCCTGATATCCGATCGAACATGTGTTCGATAGAACACTGTTCGCTCATCTCTATTTTCAGCCCATTGGGCCCCGGCCTGAGCAATACCCAAATGTGTCTGCCTCTCTTGGCAATGGAACGTGGGGCGGGGGTCCTGGGTGTTGCATTCTTATGATCTATCCTTGGGTCCTCTGAATAGGTCATTAATAATTCCTGGAGAACCCCTTTAAATGGACTATACTCTGTTTCTGAATGGAACATGCACGTGTGTCTGCTGCACGTTTCAGACAAGGTGACTTTCCATATTCACTGTAATGATCAGTGCCTTTCCCAGCAGTTATCCACAGAGGATAGAAAAAAAAACTTGGTACTAAATGAATACCCCTCTAGGGTAAAGCAAAAAAAAAAAAACACTGTGCAAAAAAAAAAAAGTGGCAGAAGCACTTTTTTTTTAATTTCAATTTCATATAGCTTTCCTCTGCGGACTTCCTGCCTCTATTTTACGTATACAGAAAGCACCAGCACTTCCATAGGTATAATTGACATGCTGCAATTTTCAAAAACAAAAGCTTTCCCCCTGCAGATTTTTTTCTGCAATGTGTATATGGCCAGAATCCTATCCACTTTGCAGGTACTGTAAAATGCAGCATTTTTTGCCATGGCATTTCTGTCACACTACATTTTCACAATATGGGGCCCCCGGCCTTAAAGCTGTTTCTAGACTGGGGGCTCTTTTTATTCCTTTATGACCTGATCCTTAAGAAAGGTCAAGAAATATTTTGTTTGGCTCCATCTATAGCATCCATAAAAGATTAAATGAAATGACTTGGTCAATCCCTTTAAAGTAAGCGTCTCAGCTGATGCAGCATTACCGCACCTCATAAAGGGACATTGTCAAAAGTATATCAGAGGACGCCTAGCTCCATGCATTTATTTAGGCCCATGTCTCTAATATACCGCTGACAATATTCCTTTATGAGGTGTGATGATGCTTTAACACCTTACTGTATATTTTGTGGCAGTTTATTTGTGGCAGAAGACAGAAACCTGACTACGGACACCGAACGCTGGTGTGAACCCAGCGTTACTGATATAGCGCCACCATATTCCGCAGCGCTTTACAGATATTGTCACTATTGTCCCATATAGGGCTCACAATCTACATTCCTTATCTGTATGTCTTTGAAGTGCGGGAGAACATACACATTCCTTGCAGAAGTTGTCTTTGGCTGTATTCAAACTGGATTGGAAACTAGGGCTGTTGAGCCAATACTTTTATATAATATTAATCAAATTACAGTTTAGTATTTACTCAGAACATTCACATAATTTATTATTTAGATTTAAATAATCTCTAAATTTTCAGAAAATGTCTCATTTAATAGAGAATGTGATTCTGGATCAAAATGTAATACACGTTATTAAAAACGTTGCTCTATTCTGCCGACAAACCTGTCTAAAGTTTCTGCCACTATGTGTATCCCTTCTAGTAAATTTGCTTTTCATTTCCTGTTACTAAGGAACTTCTGTCCTAAGGGATTATTGTGAAACAAGACATCTTCAGTGAGTGGAGGGGGGGGGATCTGTACTCTCTCTTCACAAAGTGAATGGAGAGGGGAGGGACTGATTTTTCCTCACAGCTGCCACACGTCTGTAAAAACTTTCTCTGTGCACTGGATTGAACATCTCCAAGATTACAATGGAAGAAAATTCTACCTTATCTACTTGTATTTACATCTGGCTGCTTGTGTGTGTTAGTCATAGACAGTAAGCAGCTTTGCTGACTGCTCATAGATTTCTCTTACTGTGTCAGGGATATGTTAAGCTGCACCATACCCTATATTTGCAGTGCATTATCTGTGGATCTCCTATATCCTATTCACTTGGGCTTTTATCAACTATTTGATTGCTATTTTGCAGTCACTCCTGGCAGAATTACATGGAGTAGTAGTAGTAATGAATAAGTAAGGGCGCACACTGCTTCTTATTGCACACACCCTCAGCCTGACGCTGGGTTCACACCAGCGCCTGAACTCCGTTTTCAGGTTGCATGCAGAAGACGGAAACCTGTCATGCCGAGTCCAGCTGTGAGCGGTGGTGAGCGTTTTATCCTCTCCGCGGCGAAACAGTTTTTTTTTTTAAACCGGACACAGAGTACTGCATGTCCGACTTTGTGTCCGGTTTAAAAAAAACGGTTTCGCCGCGGAGCGCGTAAAACGCTCACCGCCGCTCACGGCCGGAGACTTTTCAAGTCCACTCAAATGAATGAGCTTGAAACATGCCGGCAGGTTTCCGTCTCTTGCCCCTGTTTTGTGCAGGAAACGGAAACCTGCATGAACGGAGACCGGGGGCAAATGTGAATGAGCCCTGAGAGACAAATGTAACATATTCTGCAGCCATGATGGGAAAATTAGCAGCATAAAACTGATAGGACATCAGACCCTGCACATTTTCAACTTTTCATGAAAACTCAGGTACCCTTTAAGCAGTATATATACCATATCATTGTGTGTTTTTTTTTTGACAGACAGCTTTTCCAATACCTGGACACAAATGTACACAGCTAGAAGTAGTTGCCGTACAGCTTACATACGAGTGACTGAAAAAATCCATACATCTCCGCTAACATCACAAATGACAAAAACCAATGATATAATGCACAGCTTAGTCTACTATATCCTACAGTCAGTGCTGGTCACCATGGGCCTGCTGTGTAAGTGTCACAAGGATCTTAGTGACAATACTGACTAATACTGATCCTTCACAAATAGAAATCAATAATAAAATTCCTTCAGGAGTTGAACAGGTAACAAGCATGGCATAGTAACATTCAATGAATGGGGAAAACCACTAATATTAATAATATTTATTGATATAGTGCCAACATATGCCGCAGCACAAACTGGGATAGAAGGGAACGGACAAAATGAGACATTATAGAGTAACAGTCAACAAGTCAAGCAATAGAAATAAAGACACTTATTCATAAGAGCCTGCAGTCTATAACGAAACAGCAGTGAAAACACAATGTACCAAAATCAGATGTAATATTAAAAAAGATACCTACAAAACTTACAGCTCATGTCTGTAAAACATAGGCCCTGAGGCTTACTGTATATACCCGAGTATAAGCCAACCCAAATATAAGCCGAGCCCCCTAATTTTACCACAAAAAACTGGGAAAACTTATTGACTCGAGTATAAGCCTAGGTGGGGGGGGGGGGGGGGGGTAATGCGGCAGCTACTGGAAAATTTAAAAAATTAAAATGGTCGGAGTTTTTGGGTGCAGTAGTTGCTGGGGAAGGGGAGGGGGTGTTTTGGTTGTCTGTCTGCCCCTTCCCTGAGCTTGAGGACTGTTTTTTTTTTTCCCCACTTGGAATTCAGTCTGGCTGAATATAGGGTATCTGCAGTGCTCCTATTAACCCCTTCCTGATGGAACAGGAGCACTGCAGATACCCTATATTCAGTAGACTGGGCACTTTAAGACACAGGGATACCTAATGTGTATGTGTTTCGCAGTAATTTTCTACTTTTGTACAAACACTTTGCTGAAAAATTCGGCTTATACTCGAGTATATACGGTACTTTTCATAACTTAATAGTTCAGATAAATATAAGAAGCTAAAGCTGGGCAAATAAATCCTTTGCCATTGCAGAGAGGCACCATACACATATTCCATGCAGGCATCATCCTCCTGTCACAAGCGCTGATCGTTACTGTAGTCAGTAGCTGTGCGAAAGAATGAGGTTGTTATTTAGTAATTAAGAATTGCCCATAAGCTTAAACAAGACTTTACATTCAGGCAGAATCCTCCTATAAGATACTTTGTAATATATCTTATTAAAAAGTATCTGTTTTCTTCACATACTAAGCTTAGTTACTTGTTACATAAAAGTGTTTGGAAAGGAAGGGGTTGGAGGTTACAGATAAGTCTCTACCTTGGCATAATATGGTTGTAAAACAGTCTCTTCTGCTCTCCCCTCTCCATAGACTTCTATGTGTGAGCTGAGTAGGGAGATGGATTCTCTATTGTTTATAACTGGAAACATGCTTAAGGCCAGGTTCACATCTGTGTTGGAGTCTCCACAGTGTCCATTGGAAATCTCTGGACAAAAATTTCCTGCAAGTCTGACTTATTTGTATAGGAATTTCAGTTAAAAACAATGGGAAGTGAATAGAGATGAGCGAGTAGCATTCAAAACGGCAGTTTCGAATAGCACGCACCCATAGCAATGAATGGAGCTGACCGGCACGCAGATGGGGCCGGCGTCCTGCTGCTTAACCCCCTGCATGCTAGCTGCGTTCATTCATTCCTATGGGTGCGCGCTATTTGAAACTGCCGTTTTGAATAGTACTCGCTCATCTCTAGAAGTGAACACTCCATTATAGTCAATAAAGTCCATCGGGATCAGTTTGTGTCTGTCATTTACAGATCTGATTGTGTCCATTTTTCCTTTCTACTCATCCTCCAGCAAACAGACACAGGCGTGAACTTAGCATTAAAGGGATTTTACCATTAAAGTAAGTTTTTTTTGTAGTTACCATGTCAGAATAGCTTTAAGGCTGCATTCACACTGAGTAACGCTGGCGTTTTTTGTGCTTATTTTTGCACATAGCGCCGCGTTAACGCCGGGTAATGCCGCGTATACGCCGCGTATACGCCGGGCAATGCCACCGCAAAATAGCGCGGCGTTAACGCGGCGCTATGTGCAAAAATAAGCACAAAAAAACGCCAGCGTTACTCAGTGTGAATGCAGCCTAAGAAAGACTATTCATCTCCTACCTTTATCAGTCGCCTCCGATCCGCTGTTCAGTAGAAACACCGTTTTTTACCGGTATGCAAATGAGTTCTCTGGCAGCATTGGGGGCGGGCCCCAGCGCTTAAACAGGAGTGGGAGCGTCCCCAATGCTGCCAGAGAACTCTCTCCAGCGACGCCTCCATCTTCAGCTGCAACCGCCTCTTCTTTCGTTGTCTTCCATCTCGGTCCAAACTCTGACGCCTGCGCACTTGGCTCTGACAGTGAGACACAAGCAGAGCTGAGTGCGCATGCCGGCCGGCGGCCATTTTTGGGAGGCCGCTCGCTCCTGTAGTTCTACGGAGAACTACAGGAGCATACTGCGCATGCGCACAAGAGCGGCCTCCCAAAGATGCCAGCCGGCCGGCATGCGCACTTAGCTCTGCTTGTGTCTCACTGTCAGAGCCGACTGCGCAGGCGTTGGAGTTTGGACCGAGACGGAAGACGATGAAAAAAGAGGCGGTTGGAGCTGAAGATGGAGGCGACGATTTTTGTTATTCTATAACACTTTTACAAAAATCAAAAACTTTTTAAAAAATGCAAAAAAAACCAAAAACATTTCTAGCCACATTCTGACACCCATAAGTTTCTGGGTGTTTCTGTTTAAGGTGTCTTTTTTGGCGTCACAATATATAGTTTTTATTTATATTATTTTAGGGAATTTTGATGTTTTGGGCACTTCCTATTTAATTTAATTTTTTTTTTTGAAGAGGTAAAATGATGATTTGGCAGTTTTGATTTTTTTTCTATATTGTGTATTTTTATCTATATTTCTATAAGTGTAACTGTTGTTTTATTTTTTTTACTATTTTATAGGAAGGGGTTTACTGATCATCTTTGTCATATACTTTATTAACTTATTCTACTTTCTTTTAGCATAAAATAAGTTCTAAATATGGCATCCCGTATTCACCTGCAGAATATACACATTACATTCTTAACTTGTTTTTAAAGGGAACCTGGCAGGGTGATTTGGGACACTAATGCAGTTTATATAACAATTTGCCTTGTTATAAAGGCATTTATGCCCACATTAAAAAAAAAACCTCAAACCTTTGTTCTAACCTAGAAATGAGTCCATGATTCTGCCATGATGCATAGCTGGTCGGTGGGGGTCTGACTGCTGAGACCACCACTGCTCCTGAGAAGACCTGTTGTGAATTCAGCCCAACTGCAGCCGGGCTGTGACAAACTTGTGTTTATATACAGCAGCCTACATGGGGTTCCACGTGAACACATTGCGTTGCAGCTGCCATGACGGGATGCCGGTGCAGTGTACTGGCATCCCGTCACGGCTTTCTGCTCCGGATTAGACCCAAATGAATGGGTCTAGTATGGAGGCTGCTGTCGCGAGGCGGACGTCGTGTCTGATCAGCCGCGGAATCCGCCTGAAGAAAGGGCAGTTCGCTTCTTTTTTCCACAAGCAGGACCCAACCGCTAGCGGAAAAAAGAAAGCTAGCAGTCTACATAGACCTCTGTTGTGAGGGGGCAGATTTTGATGTGGATTCGGCATCAAAATCCACCCTCTCTTGCCCCGTGTGAACTAGCCCTAAAGCCTCTGAACAAGCAGAGCTGCAAAGAGGGAGAAAGCAGCAATCTGAACCAATGAAATGACAGGAGGCGTGTCTTAGACTACCTCGACCTCTCTGTTCGCACTGTAGCTAAGCTGTAGTCATATATCACTGTACTGCCCTAATGGAGCCAAACTAAAATGAAGCCCAGGAGCAAGATCTGAGGAGAAGAAATATCAGCCTGGCATCCCCTATAGATAATAACCTGCATAACAATTTTGATCTCCTGAGTTAAGAGTCACTTTATGCTTTAAAAAACTGCTACAATATCTACAATTCTGAAATTTCTGTTACATGTGTGTCCTATAGGCAGCGACACTGGAGAAGAAAGAATGTTTGCCACCCAGCCGCAGGCTAATGTATCTGCAGACCAATACGCCAAGGAGAATCCTGCCGATGGCTTCCTACAAGTAGAGTTAGAGTTGAACTTGAAGCTGGGAACTCTGTTGTTTCAGGATCCGGTAAAGTATATGTACAACCCTTTGTTGTATGCCTGGGAACCTCATGAGAAGTATGTCCGGACATACTGCCAATCGAGAAAGGAAGTGTTGTTCTTAGGAATGAACCCCGGACCATTCGGCATGGCTCAGACAGGGGTAAGATCCTCACTGAACAAGGTTAATTTGTGCCAAGGGGACGGATTGATTTTTTTTTTTTGTTACATTTAATTGCGTCGGTGCCATATTAACCTGCATAAAATTGCTCAATTAAAGGCGTCTTCAGCATTTTGCACCATTAACTCATCCTTGATACAGACACTTGTTAAGCATTTCTTCATCTATTTCTTTCCTGTCATAAATCTGTCAAGGTTTACTTCATTATGACTATACCTGCCATCTACCAGTTCTGCCAACGTTGTCCTACTCACTCGTATCCACAGCTCTATAAATACCAGGCCTGACACGCAGACTGATGCTCAAAAAAAGAGCAAGAAATCTGTTAATAGCAGATGGAGAGACTGACTGGGAGTGGGAGGAATGACACTATATGAAAAGGTCAGACAGTCTTGCTGGCTGTGATAATTGGTTACACCTCTCTGCCCCATTCCTTTATTAAGCGGTGTGATAATTTTGAGATCATGCCAAACTGCGTCATGCCTCAGCTTAGGGAAAGAATTATGTGGCTACGGGTATAGAGAAATTGCTAGCCAAATTGTAACAAGTGGTTTTACAATTTTTGTTTTTACTATTGCCCTAATTTTTCATATTATATAAGGGTATATATGTCTATTTTCTCACATTAAACCTGAGAAAAAAAAAGTTAGTTTTAATTATGTTTTATAATGGCCTATGTTGTGCAGCGCTGCATTCAAGAGCTGTAAGACTTTAATACCTTAGACAAAAACATGCATATTTATTAGAGATGAGCGAGTAGTATTCAATCGAATACTTCCCCTGCATAGTTATTAGTGTAATCGGTCGAATACCACACAGTAAACGCAGTAAAAATTCGATTCCCCCTCCCCCCCACCTTCCCTGGTGCTTTTTTTTACAACAATAACTATGCAGGAGAGGTATTGGATCGTATACTACTCGCTCATCTCTAATATTTATCAATGTTTTGCACCACTTTTCTGCATTGAACAAAATGGCATTCCGGCTATATTAACGAAACCTGACACTTATGAACACTCATGAGAAAAGTAGAAAAAGGAGGCTTGCGCACCAGGTTACATGTATCGCTACATCATAATGAAGAAAGTCTCAGGGAAGGGGTACTGTTTCTCCTTGTGGATAGGAGAGTTGGGCTAAGGAGTCATATAAGCCAGGCAATATTCCCTAGGAGTAAGGATTTGCAAATTAGCTCTCATACAGGGCTAAGAGCTGCCTCTGTAGTGCCACCTACTGGATAGCTACCCTATACATCAATGTCTGACCCTCTAAAAGGCCTTCCAATGTGATATAGACCAGGGGTAGGGAACCTTTGGCTCTCCAGCTGCTGTGAAACTACAACTCCCATCATGCTCCATTCACTTCCATGGGAGTTCCAAAGACAGCAGAGCAAGTATGCATGCTGGGAGTTGTAGTTTTGCAACAGCTGGAGAGCCGTACGATCCCTACCCCTGATATAGACTATACACCAAACCAGAATCTCCTCCAAAAGAAAACAGGGTTAAGTTGGAGTTGAAAACCTGACACTGGGGGCAACATGGTGGCTCAGTGGTTAGCACTGTATCCTTGCAGCTCCAGAGTCCTGGGTTTGAATCCTGCCAAGGACAACATCTGACAGGAGTTTGTATGTTCTCCCCATGTTTGCATGGATTTCCTCCCATACGCCAAAGACATACTGATAGGGAAAAATGTACATTGTGAGCTCTATGTGGGGCTCACAATCTACATAAAAAAAAGAAAACCTGACACTTGGATCTACTTGGACAAAGTAGAAGTCCCGCTGATTTCTATTCTGAATATTGCTGTAGGTCTCGTTCACCTAGTGGAGGCCAAAAAAGTGTCCTTTTAGCTTTTCCTGGAATAGTTGTTTTGTTTTTACTGTATAGAAAAGTTCAGAAGACTATATAGACCAGTGTATGGACTGAGGCAGACAGCTGCATTTACATTATTTGTATTTTCTCAGGTTCCATTTGGGGAAGTTAAACATGTACGTGACTGGCTTCAGATTGATGGGAGAGTCTATAAACCAGAAGTGGAGCACCCAAAAAGACCAATACGTGGCTTTGATTGTCCCAACAGCGAGGTGAGTGGCGCTCGGTTTTGGAGTTTTTTCAAGTCCGTCTGTGGCCAACCCGAAACTTTCTTCAGACACTGCTTTGTGCACAACCACTGCCCTCTCATATTTATGAATCAGTCTGGCAAGAATCTGACTCCGACAGACCTTCCTAAAGCGCAGAGAGACTTGCTGCTTGATATTTGTGACGAAGCCTTATGTCAAGTTGTCAAGACACTTGGGGTGAAAACGGTGATTGGGGTCGGAAAGTTTTCCGAGCAACGAGCAAGAAAAGCCTTGGCTGGAGAAGGAATGGAGGTGACTGTAAAAAGTATCATGCATCCATCCCCTAGGAACCCGCAAGCCAACAAAGGATGGGACAGTGTGGTGAGGGCACAGCTCCAGGAGCTAGGAGTTATGCCTTTACTGACCAGCTAACAGGACCAGACACAAGTATTCGCAGAACAATTCCTGTCACACTACATTTTAATTCACCATGTCTATTCTAGTTGTTGATGCGTGAACATGTATGTGAGGTCAGATCATGTATGTTTTGTACTGTAATGTGTTTGATGTATATGTCAAATGTAAATTAGTATGAATCTTTTTAAAACTGTTCCTTATTGATATAGAAGCAACTACCGAGCTTGGTGTGAAAGTCTGCACGGCACAGGATTGCCGAGTGAGTCTGAAACGTAACAAAGAACAGATGGAGGGTTCATTGTGTTACCTCTTCTCCTGTCACCTTCACACGCCATGTAAAGCTAAAGCTCCCAATGACCTAGAAGCACACGTGTGCCTCTACGAAGGCGATTGGAATACTCTTTTAGTTCCTGTAAAATTTAGCTAATTTATATCTCAATTTATAGCATTATCCTTTACCTCCATACTCTATGCTGTGGACTTGTGAGATATGGGGTTGTTGAAGTATGAAGTACTTTTGACTAATACTTTAGCTAAAATAAGGAACTAAAAGTTTGAAATTGCGCTCCTACAAAAAAAAATATTTTCAGGCCCATTAGAAAGCTATATGATGTAAGTGGTACTTAAGGTAATAAGTGATGGCTGCATTTGGCAGGTATTCGCTTTCTACTGGACCTTAGGTGTGTCATGTGACCAATAATAAGACCGTGTCTTATGTGTCAGTTCCTCTATTCATTCCTATGGGAGCCTTTATGTAACTACTCTACCTCACCGTGTGCAACTATATGTCTCAATGTCCAGTGTGGAGGGAGAATAACATTTAAGTTAGGGCGGGTTCACACCTGCGCCTGTGTGCGCTTTAAGCAATCCTCCTGGGTTTCCCATCTTCTGCCCCGAGAAACTGGACAGGGGACAGAAATCCGACAGTCAATTTTCAAACCCATTCAAGAGAATGAGTTTGAAAAGTGAGCGTTTTGTACCTGTCTACGGCGAAACCGTTAAACTTGAATGGGTTTGAAAACTGACTGCCGGGTTTCTGTCCCCTGTCCAGTTTCTCGCGACAGAAGACAGTAACCCAGCTGGATTGTTTAAAGCGTGCACAGGCACAGATGTGAACCCGCCCTTTTTTCAGGAGTGGAACTCTATACAATCGTGGGGTTTGATTGAAATTTGGTATGTAGTATTATTAATTATTTTAAGTTTCTACCAGAAATGTGGTATTTTTTTTTAGAATTTGTGACTAAACATTGACTGTTTTTGGATGTAAAAATTGAAATCCCATTTAATTTTATTTTTTTGCTATTGTGTCAAGATGTGTTTGGTGAATATTGTTGTAATATACTTAATTAACCTATCTAACTTCTTTTCAATAGAAAACAGAAGGCTATAAAAATTCTCCCTAGCAACCTTCTAACTGAGCTGTAAGGGTGCATGCAGACTACGTAACGCCGGGCGTGTATGAGAGCCGTACACGCCGGCATTACGGCAGACTGCCGAACACTTCCCATTCACTTCAATGGGAGCGCTCGTAACAGCGGCGTTTACGAGCGCTCCCATTGAAGTGAATGGGAAGTGTTCGGCAGTCTGCCGTAATGCCGGCGTGTACGGCTCTCATACACGCCCGGCGTTACGTAGTGTGCATGCACCCTAAGTAAGGAAAATCCATACACATTTGTATTGCCAGTATGTAGAGCTGTAGCTTTTACCAAAGGGGGAGATAGTTACTTTAAAGGGATTCTACCACTAAACTAAGATTTTCTCTAATTATCATGTCGGAATAGCCTTAAGAAAGGCTATTCGTCTCTTACCTTTAGACGTGGTCTCCGTGTTGCCGTTCCTTAGAAATACCGGTTTTAACCGGTATGCAAATGAGTTCTCCGCAGCAATGAGGGCAGGTCCCAGCGTCCCCACTTTGGCAAATGCTACAAGTCTACATATTGCATTGAGTACAGGTATATGGGACAGACTTTCCCTGGCAATGCTTAGTTAGATCATTGCCAGGGAAATCACGGCCGCAAAATAACGCGACGTATACAATCCAGGCTCCCATTGAAATCAATGGGAGCTTTTACGGCGCGCAAAGTCTCACACGCCGTATACGTGCCACATCGCGCGGCTCGTTACTCCGTGTGAATGGACCCTAAAGTTAGTTAGGAAAGTAAGTTTGCAGAACAATGATTTGACTGAAAGTTACAACATACTGTATCTCTCAACTCCCTCACAACATATGCTAGGCTCGGCCAAGTATTTATGTATTGTCAATGGGGAAAGAGTAAAAAGCTGTTGCTAGACACTTCTTACCCAACCAACCAACTCCTTCTCCATCCTGACATTGTGTAGTAAGTGGAGAGACACATTCCTTGGTTAGATACCTGCCAAAAGCTCTGGGTTTGACAAACATTTGTCTAATGTTTAAGGCCTGTGTGGGAATCTAGTGTAAAAGTACCAAAAAACACTAGATTGTGAGCAAGTAAAATATGATGTAATAGTTAGGGTCCATTCACATCATGCTTTTTACATCCATTGAACAGTTCTGTTTAAGGCTGCGTTCACACGGAGTAACGCGCCGCTCATTCTGACACGTAAACACGTGTAATAGTGAGCGCTGTAAAACAGAATCCCATTGACTTCAATGGGTGCCGTCTTACGCGCGCTACACATTGAAATCAATGGTTTAAAAAACCTCCCATTGATTTCAATGTGTAGCACGCATAAGACGGCACCCATTGAAGTCAATGGGGTTCTGTTTTACAGCGCTCACTCTGACACATGTTTACGTGTCAGAATGAGCGATGCGTTACTTCGTGTGAACGCAGCCTAAGGGTGCATGAACATGGAGCAAAATGGTGCTGTTTATGGTGCCCAATTTTCTGCGTGTAAAAAAAAGCATCCCATTGTTATCAATGGGTGCCGCAGTAAATTTTGCTGTGCGATAAATTCTGCGCATAGAAAAAAACAGAGCGACAGCCATTGAAATCACTATTTACACGGGGAAAATTCGGTGCCGTAAACAGCGCCATTTTGCTCCATGTGCATGGACCTTAACGTATGAAAAAAATGGAGGATCATTGATGTAAAAAAAACAAAAAACAAACCCTTTCTTCCCATTTTTTTTAACGGATACGAAAGTATGTTATACTCCGTTTTTGTGGCATTCCAAAGCACAGACACTAAGCCCTTTTTTTTTTTATGTATTTTTTTTGCAGCTGTTAAACATATCCACCATATGGATGTAAAAAACCTAATTGAAATGGATACTTGCATTCCTTAAAAAAAATTCCCGGAATTTGTAAATGGTTCCTTCCTTATTACCCCATATCCTCTTAGTTTGCTTTTCCTGAGAATTTCCGGGATGTCTTCTCCTTTTCCTGAAATTTTTCTTGCATCCATTCTGCTGCTTCACTAACCACCGCTGTGTGGTGGGAGAGACTTACTCATTGGTAGCAGGTGATTTCAGCTCTGCTCCTGCCATATGCTGTGCTGTTGGCATCTTCTGTTTTAGAACCTGGTGCGCTCAGGGAAGAGCCTGGGTAGCAATAAGACGAGGCGGATGGCTTGTTACAAGTCCTAATGTATGTCTAGAAGGTGCAGTGAGGCAAGGGGCACGAGCAGACTGTTTTATTGCACTAATAAAGTAGCCCATCTAGCCTCATTGCTTATGTAAACCATTCTCTCCTAATTAAAGGGAAAAAGATGGCTGTTTTGTCACATCTGATTCTGCCTGCCAACAGGACCCAGTTTGTGGTAGTGTCAGCAAGTGCTGTGGCTATAATGGGGTGTGATTCTTCTATGGAGTGTGGACCTATATGAAATATAACATTCTGTGACATCATCTTTATGTATTAAAATTGAAATGTCGCCACAAATGTCAGAGTGGTCTGGTGATTTCTTCCTTATAATATATGTGTATTACTGAGGTGTTTTCAGAGGATGTGGCATCACCGCTGATAGTGTGACGCCCTGTTCACATCTGCTTTCGTATTCTGTCTGGGGGGAGTCCACAAAAGTACATAGGCTCCATAGACTATTATGGGGTCCGTGTGCTTGCCGCGCACGAATGATTAGTGTGGGCAGTATGTGGCAAGCACACGGAGCCCATTATAGTCTCTGGGGTCTGTGTGCTTTCACTGCACAGTGCTTGCAATTGTGTTTGTATCCCGGACTCTCCCCGGACGGAATACAAAAGCAGATGTGAATGAACCCTTAGACTCCTAGCGCAGCACAATCTCATGTACCGTCTGGGCTGTGCTAGGAATAGAATGCCAGAAGGACTATGAAAATACTTGTACTGACACAGCAGTAACAATGTGCATTTACATCTTATTCAAGTCTGTGGAAAGCTGGGTGACGATCATTAGTGGTTATTACAAAATTTGCCCACTATTTAAGAGAATAGGATGATTCTTAAATGACTTCACACAATAACAAAAAAAAGTGAGAAACAACAGGCTCTAGATAAGGTGAATATGTTCAAATTGGCGCCTCTGTAGGTAATGTAGATTAAGGATACAGCCAATTTTACTATTACCTTTTTTCATTCTCTCCTTCCAAGACCTGTAATTTTTTATTTTACTGATAACATAGTCATAGGAGGGCCTGTTTGTTTGCAAGATGAGTTATTGTTTTTTTTAATGGCACAATTGTACGGTGTAATTAATTAGATTCTAGTTTTTATTGATACCATTATGGGTACATAGGAATTTCTAATCATTTTTTATTACTTTTTTTTTTTTCAGAAGGAGGGGTCAAAGTGACCAAAATCAGGATATCTGGCATCATGAATTTTTTTTTCTTAAGGTGTCACTTTGTGTGATAAATAAAATGATATTTCGACCATTTGGCCATTTTAGATAAATATTTTCAATATTTTATTATGTTAAATAGTATTTATTTGTTTTATATATTTTAAAAACTTAATGAAACTTTCTTTTGCTTTTTTTTTTGACTCCCCTTTATTAGGTTAGTTAAGCGTGTGAGCACTATGGCTGATCAGGAAGCATAGGGCGCCCTGACCAAACTTATCTCCAGACCGGTCGTCTATATAACACAGCTGGTTGGTTATGGCTTTGAGCTCCTGAGCCTGCAGACTTTTGCACACTGCCGCCATACATGTACAACTAACCTTCTTGTGTTGTACCAGAATAGGCGATAAAATACAGCCCATGTTCATTCCCTAGATCCTAGGTGCCAACCTCACCGGGCATAAGGTTCAATGATGTGGAGACAATGGCGTGGAAACGCAGAAAAAGAGAGTAAATGACCTTGTTGCTCAGGTTAGTGAGGTTTCTTAATGGACTACGTCTTCAGGGAACATTTTTAAGTCAAGAAAGTGCAATGCAAAAAATACAAAAGACAGTTTAAAACAATAGAAAAACTCCAATTGGTAACAAGAGATGGGAAATTCAAAGGCATATTTTTTAGCAGGGGGAAATGTTTATTTTATATGAATTTAATACTATATAGCTATGATGATTGTCCAAGATAATACATAACCTATTGACGGTAAAGCTCATTGATCTGTGTTGGTTAACATGTTCCTGTACAGAGAGCACTTCATGGAGCACAAGGGTAACTATAGTTTGGTTTGTTTGTACTCCTATATTAACATAGTGACCAAGAAGAGTTGGACCGTCACATCCCCCCACACAAAGGAGAGATATCATAGCCATATTCTAATTTCCTGTGTTTCTCACTACTCCTATGACTCGCAGGGACCAGGTGGGCTTCTTTATACTAGACAAGGCTAAAAGTTTTGCCTGTGGTCTATGCACATGGGTTGCTAATAGCCTTGTGTGAGCAGTAATGCTGCTGCCCGGCGCTGCACTGCTATTTCTGCCACTCTTGAGTGCTGTCAGCAGAAGTGATGGATGGCCTTTGGTGCAGTGTGCTGGTCAGAGGCAATCTGCAGGCCCTGCTAACTTAATTCACTGCTTCATAATCTACCATGGGTCCACACGGAATTGACTTAACCCCTTAGACACTGCCAATCCTTTTAGAGTTTGTTTACAATGTGATTTGAGGAAGCATTGTTCTTACTACTAAGATTATGTCGCCCTCAGTCTAGTAACAGAAAAATCATATCCTGTAGGCTAATGGGAGTCGGCAAATTAGATGACCAGAAATGGCTTCAAACAGATCAAATAGGAAGTGAAGGAGAAAAAAACAGAATAGGTCGTCCATGTGGTCGCTGGAATATCGTATTGTAAAATTCCTTTAATCTGCCACCTATTGGACCAGACTGGTGACCTAGAGGAATAATAAAAAAAATTCCCTTGTACAATATAAGTCCGTTTGGAGTTATTTAAAATGAGCCAACAATGACACAAGTGTGTTCCTATCACTTGCCAATTCCAAGGTTCACTTGTACAGGATCTTGGGATCCAGAGATTTTTCCTATTAAATAATTGCTGGGCTGTCATGGGGAGGCCATATAGAATTTAGGTTTACTTGCATGCAATTATTTCCTATGTATAAAACCCTTCCCAGTAGGTGAGGACGATATGGACACACAAGCGATGACATCCTTAAACAAAAGTTGCAGCTCAAATCTATTACAAATTGTAAAATGCTCGGAGGCACATGACCGATCTGGGAACTGGTTCCTGACAATGCAATCATTTATCGATTTCTGGGTTTCATTTGATCACATTCGCACAGATCTGTGACAGAGCAGCTGGAGGGAAGCCGGAGCTCACAACTAGCCATTTACTAGGATGATTTTGTGTTACAGGTCAAGACTCATAAAAAGCACAGGGGAACATTTACGAAAAAATGGTGGAAAGGTGATGACGAAAAGTGGTTTAACCCACAGAATGCGATATGAAGTCTGTATGTGCTATAGTGGAACATAATCTGTTTCTTGTAGCTTCTTCATATGATATCTGCTCGCTTTATATAATACCGCATATAGTTATGCATATTCATTACCTTTGTGTAATCAGGACAGTGCGGTACAATGTTATTCGGACTTTTATATTTTAAGCGAATAGTGTTTTTTTTCCTGAAAATGCTTTTAGTAGATGTAAACAGTCTTCCATTACACACTTTCCATAGCCGCTACTTTAATGCAACAATTTAATAGCATTCTTGTGTCAATTTCAATTTACCGTCATTACTGGAAATCTAGAATGGTAATAGCAGTAAGTATCTAAAGCACAAGAAATAGACCAGGGAGAAAATCCAGTCAAATTCACCAAGTTCCAAGCCATAAAAGATAATGCGTAAATTAAAAAAAGAAAAGAAAGGGCGTTCTTATGTGCGGCATTTGTGAAGTCAATTTTGCTGCGGGCCATGTTGGCGATATTTGCAGCAAATTGATAAAAATGTTGATAAACTTATTTTTATTTTTTGCCACCCATCTACAGGACTGAGATTTCGTAAAGTGCCGCTTTTCCACTTCACAAAGCAATGCGTATGCGGCTGATAGCTCTAAATCCTCGTGCGAATGGTTAATGAACGCTATTTTGGAGTAAAATGGCCCCGAAAAAAAAAGGCACAAATGCTTGATAGATGTAGCCCGTTGTATTTTAGATTAGAAAACTATTATAGAAACACCAGGGATGGATCGCACTTTAAAAACAGTGGTGTGAGAAAGCTTCGCTTAGTACCACATTATGTCGATGCAAATTCTGAAGAATCCTCCATTGTTTCTTTGTGCGCCATCCGGCTGGTGCGGTATTTTATAAGTAAAATATTGCACCAGACAAGTGCTCTGGGTGAACCCGGCCTGTGAAGTTAGCTGCCCTGCACATTGTGACGCTTTCTGGGGAGCAGATATATTTATATGGCCTCTTCTATCACCCCGGTACTACCCTCCCTTGGAATCCCATTGTACCAGTCCGCAGTGGGCTCATTTAGAGCCCTGGTCTTGCTTCTGTAACATGACCAGTACTAAATTACTCCAGTCCACCAAAGCTTTTACTAGAGACCCCGGCCACTTGTAAGAGTCTCATGTGCAAACGCATTAGCGATATATGGGCTATTCTATAGAACTGTTAGGTAGTGATGTTGCGTTCATAACAGTAACGTACACCTGCGGGTGTGTCTGCATAGCCCACTGTTTTTTCATTTGCACAGGTTTTTTGCTACCAGGTGTGCTGTCCCTTTTAAGATTTTTGGAGATGGCATTGCCGTCGGAAGGTTAAGCATCTAATACCAAAATATTCTGGTGGTATTAAACAATTCGGTGCAGGGGACTCAAATATTGCAAATGTTTCACAGCTACAACTTGGCATGATGGAAGGTTTGTAGACAAGACCAACCTGTCTGAATAATGCTGAGTGGGGGGGGGGGGGAGCTTCCACCTCCCTTGCTTGTGCCATTAAATGTCTGTTTGTAAATGCACAACTTGGCATAGAAATGCATGTTTGGAGAGATGAGATAGTGGAGTTTAATATGCAGCCGCTCTCTGTGTAAACAAAGCCACCAAATAAATGTAATTCAGGCTGCATTCTAAGCACTTGATCTGAAAATAAGAGAGAATTCTGGGATGTGCCAGTAACGCAGAGCGAAGCGGCTGGCAGCTGGTTGCAGGAGCCTTGCTTAGCATGCATCTCACCTCCTCTCTGACTCGTTTGGAAGCAATGTCTCTACAGAAGGAGTGTGCACTGAATATCATAGGTACGGGGTGAAATTCAGGTCACAAGCAGCTATTCCACTTCTTTGCCAGAGGAGACTGTAATGCTCTGTTCTTTGATATTTAGCAAAAATTCAACACACTATAGCGGTTAACTGGTTAGCGTCCAAATGAGATCCGCTGCCCAGAATCCTAGGAAAATCTCGATGCGATAATGTCCAGCATTTTTAATAATTCAACAATCTTATCATGTTCCCTCATGTTTTAAACAGGGGATTTATTAGACTTCTGTGACTTGCATTAAATATATATGTATATGCTCCTAGCGCTAGGTAATATAAAACCAATATAGCCATACTCCCCTGATTTCTATATTATTGATACATTTGTGTCACGGTACTGACATGCTACTATACATACATATTCTCCGCCATCACCGTGTCTCTATTAAAACGGCTTTTTATTAACAGGACTTTAAAATCTGATTCATTTGTCCGCTGAATCTTGTCCCAGGCATATAAGAAGAAAATCAGTGTAATTAATGGAGCGTCCCTCGACAGATGTCTCTTTAGCAGGTGAAACAATTAAATCTATGCCGGTCTCTAGCAGTGACGGGTTTAGCGGAAGGGTCCGTGCTGCGGAGAAGACCCTCCAGGCCCGTGGTAGTGAAGGGTTAATTTGGCGCTGGAATAAAATGCGATCACAGATGAAGCGCAGAGCTGGCAATAGCTTGGCCGGTCTGCAATCTGCACCGCAGCTCGTTACATGTTTACAATTAACAGCCAAGCTGTCTCCGCTAATGAGTATGCAAACTCCAGAGCAACAGCGATTAACTATGTCCTTCCCACAAGTCTCATGGCGTTTAAAGCAAGATGCTGCGGATGTATTTAATGGCCACAGGGCTGAGCCATATGCACTATTCATATTGACTTGGTTAAATCAAACATAAATAATATTATAGCAGATCTGGCTGGCTGGTGCCCAGTGAGGTCATTATTAACACTGCATACCTCTCTGGAGAAGGAATGCTATATTACTTCTGACCCTCTTCTAGATTTAATGACTGTCTGGATCTGTTTTGATAGATGGTGTATACTGTATAGGAAAAATACTTACCACAATTCCTATCCTCGTTGTTATAATAACCTTCCAATCTCAACAGGGTTGTATCTAGTACGGTTTTCCTCTTTTTATAACACTGGTTTGAAGCAAAGTCTAAGCTCGTATTATTCCTTAGATAGTGTAATAGATATAGAATAGAAAATATATGCTGCATTGATATAGGCTGAGGTGAATCTGCTAAGTCGCTGTCCAGTGAAGGGACATGGGCAGATGGTGGTGGTACAGCAGTTTAATATAGCAGAGCTGACTTTGTGATGACATGAGATGAAATAGAAAGGGAACCATGTAATGTAGCAGAGCTGCGGTGTTGTAGAGTCAGATGAGCAGAGTATCCAATTGAAGGGAATTTGAATTTTGCCTCAAATCCAGCTGCAAAAAAAACTTTATGTGAATATAGTCTTAAGACTACACATAAGGAAAGGTTGACTAATCCTGTCTAATTTTTGAACAGTGTAAACTTGGAGTAGATGGTTTTATGACAGTGCTGATGCTGGATGGTTGGTAAGTCTTGTGCATGTTTAGACTGCCAAGTCAAAGTTTATACTGCTTATTAGTTGTCTTACTCTGCGATAGAAATGTGATGCAATTTCGGCACACATTGCTGCATCTTCAACCTCACCGCCTTCCAGCAAGTCCCTTTTATGCTAAGTCCCACCTACTTGTCGGGCAAGGTGGAAGAAGTGTCTGGAATGCATAATAAATGTGGTGTAGACCATGGAGGCAATTTTGTTGGCATGATATATTGTCACATTTAGGTTGGTAAATCTGCCCCATGGTCTATGCTCCCAACAACCATTTCTAAAATCACAGTGTTAAAGGGAAATAACCAGTTCAGGGCAGCTGCATGCTCCTTAGGGCAGGTTCACACCTGCGCTCGTGCGCACTTTAGGTAATCCAGCTGAGTTTCCGTCTTCTGCCCTGAGAAACTGGACAGGGGACGGAAACCTGGAAGTCAGTTTTCAAACCCATTCAAGTGAATGGGTTTGAAAAGTGAGCACCCGTGAGCGTTTTGTACCTGTCCGCGGTGAAACCGTTTTTTAACCAGACACAAAGTCGAACATGCAGGACTTTGTGTCAGGTTAATAAAAATGGTTTTGCCGTGGACAGGTACAAAACGCTCACGGGCGCTCACTTTTCAAACCCAATCACTTGAATGGGTTTGAAAACTGACTGTCGGGTTTCCGTCCCCTGTCCAGTTTCTTGGGGCAGAAGACGGAAACCCAGCTGGATTGGCTAAAACGCACACGGGCGCAGGTGTGAACTCGCCCTTAGGCTAAACTGCACACTGTTATCTCTGGAATTACATAAGGAGATAACAAAGGCACTAATCAGACTCTGATCTATCCCTTATCAGGGCTCTGCAGCTAACTGCACTTTGCAGAGCTGACAGTAGGATACCGTAGTCATCACTCACAGTGAAGAAAAGAGAATAGACATGGCCAGGAACAGGGACTGATATCACCAAACTGGCCACTACTAATAGATAACAGAGGTGGTCTGAGGCCTAAGCAACAAGCTGTAGCCACTGAGGATACATTCAGCAGTATCTGACAAATGGAGCAAGACAGATAAAGCAGTATATTGGGTAAAACACTTCAGTGAGCTTAAGCTACAACTTTACATATGATCATGGAGATAGGAACACCCCTTTAAGGACAGGAGATAGGTAGCCTACTTGTGCAGTTCTGCATGTACAAGCTCAGTAATCGCTTGCTTACCAATTACATAATGAAATGATATGCAAATTTGTTCTGTTGCTTTAATTCAGATTTTGGAGAATTGTTTCATTATGAAGATACAAAACGAGTAACTTTCGATTAAATCTTCAGTTCTGGATTAGATTTTCCGAGTTACTCACACAGCCTTCAATGGACGTAGCTATCTAGGACCAAACATTGCAAGAAATTTATATGTGAAATATACTGCAGATAGGCTTATTGGTCGTGTGCTCTTAGCTCCTCGTAAAAGTAGGCTTAAATAATACAAAATCACGTTCCTTCGCTTTTTTTTTTGCTATGCGGGACTATTCAATTACAGAGGCATTAAATCTCGGACCTGCACTCATTTAGAGAACGTATCTTTATGAGTTCTGACCAGCGGACATTCAGTCAATAGATTGCACTAATAACCTTCCTATATGGTGCATATATTATTTAGATTTAGAAAACTCCCCCATGGTGGCCGCTTACCGGAAGCAATGCTTTCATGGCACATTTTTAACTCTAGAAGTCTCTGGTGAGAGTGTGGTTCGTAAGTGCAATGAGTAAGTAGGAGAACTGTTGAATAGTCATCTTGCATTTGTGAAAACTCTCCAATAGCCAGTATGCCTAGGGCTGAATTCCCAGCAGCAGATGTATGGTTCTGGTAACGTCAGCATCAGGAGATGTAGCTGTGGTAATAGGATAACCTGACGTTGTTACTGGTTGTCATCTGGATGTTGTCCATGTCGCCTAAACACATCTATTCTACATACAGAGCTGAGTACAATATCTACGTGAGGCAGCAACATGCAGTCAAAACTCCACTTATCTGGGTAATTTTGAAGGTAAGGGGGCATACACACAGAAGCTGGCGCAGATTCTGGCACGATAACTCGCGGCAGAATCAGCACTGAAAAAAAGACTCCCATTGACTTCAATGGGTTCCATTATCGGAGCAGAACCCATTTAAATCATTGGGAGGCTTTTTTTCAGCACTGATTCTGCCGCGAGTTATCGTGCCCTAATATTCCAGGCTTACCTGCAATGTAATGTAGTCATTGGCCATCACAGGTGAGTAGGGTGTTGGCCGCATACAGCTGTGGCAGACTTTCGTTTTCAGTGAGTATATCATAGCCTGGCTGCCTAGACCCAGCTATGAGATCAGTGAAAGCATATATGTGAATGATATAGCAACAATATAAAGAAGAAAACAGTATATACATAAAATAGTGGAGCAGAGAACAACTCTTTGTAAAATACCAAAGGCATAACCTGGTGAAAACCTATTATTATTGGACATCCCAGCAGCTACTAGGTTCTTATATGGCAAAGTAACCCGTGATATGCCGCCCCGTTAAAAAAGACTATGTGTGATTAGGCTTGGACTGGCCCACAGGTGAGTAGGAAGACCCCTGACCCAGTGTAAGTCCTAGCCCTCATGGCCCTGCACAAGCTGTATACTACTTGCAGATACAGCATCTCATCCAGCCTATGTGTCATATCATAAACTGGGTAGATTATTTAACCCTAGTATATTTTATATAGACTCATTGGGTAGCAGAGATGACATCTAGGTGCAGAGGGAGGCTGACCAGTATTCCTCCTCCCTGGGCCCTGACTTCACTGTTGTTGCTCCTATCACATCTGAATAGCTGTGGGAGTCAAATTTGATTTGATGCTACATTTTTGAAGTAAATCTGGTGTCATTCCTTAGAATATTCACTATTATTCCTCATGTTTTTCATTTGGAGTTGGTAGCCCTTATTTTGGTCTCAAAGGGGTATTCCAGCTAGAGACATTTATAGTACACCCATAGGATATGTCATAAATGACTGATAGGGGGAGATCTAATTCTCGAAAAGCCACCTAGGTAGAATGGGGCCTGTTTAGCTGAAAGAGGTCTGACTACGCACTTCATTGTACTCTAAATGGAGTATGAAACATCCATGGACACCTGGGTTTTGTTTTTTTAAAGGTGGGAGCCAGGAGGAATAGCGGACAACCAACAACTATTGAAGGTGGGCACCTTACCTGTCCAGGTATTGATATTGATCTGAAGTCAATGTTGGCGGGGGGTGGAGTTTGACACTGGTCTTGATATTCTGTTCAATAATAATAATAATACATTTTATTTATATAGCGCCAACATATTCCGCAGCGCTGTACAATTTGTAGGGTTCAAATACAGACAGATACATTACAAAGAGAATCATTTCACACAATGGGACTGAGGGCCCTGCTCGCAAGAGCTTACAATCTATGAGGTAGAGGGGGTGACACAAGAGGTAGCAGGGGCGGTATTACTTATACAGAGGTCAGACACTTTTGTAATAGAGGTGACTGTCATTACACAAACATAAGACTTTATGAGCCGTCACCAGTCGTGTCCTGTAACATGTGGATGGAGCTTGGACAGATAAAGTTATCCTGAGATGACATCATATCATGTGAGGAAATGTGGGAGCGGGGACAGAGGAGGGTTAAGGGTTTATGTTAGACATTGTGATAGGCTTGTCTGAAAAGATGTGTCTTTAGTTTGCGTTTGAAACTGTAGAAATTGGGAGTTAATCTGATTGTCCGGGGTAGAGCATTCCAGAGAAGTGGTGCAACTCGGGAGAAGTCTTGTATACGAGCATGGGAGGTTCTGATAATAGAGAATGTAAGTGTTAGATCATTGAGTGAGCGGAGAGCACGGGTTGGGCAGTAGACAGAGATGAGGGAGGAAATGTATGGAGGTGCGGCATTATGGAGAGCCTTGTGGATGAGTGTGATAACTTTATATTTTATTCTATATTGAATAGGCAGCCAATGTAACGACTGGCACAGACCAGAGGCATCGCTGTAGCGTCTAGCCTGATAGATGAGCCTGGCTGCTGCATTCAGAATAGATTGTAGACTGGAGAGTTTAGTGAGGGGAAGACCGATTAGTAAGGAGTTACAGTAGTCAAGGCGAGAATGAATCAGAGAGACAATAAGTGTCTTTAGTGTATCTCTGGTAAGGAAAGGACGTATTCTGGAAATGTTTTTGAGGTGGAGGTGACATGAACGTGCGAGTGATTCGATATGAGGGGTGAAGGAAAGGTCTGCGTCAAACATGACCCCAAGGCAGCGGGCCTGCTGCCTAAGAGTTATAGTAAGGCCTGAGACTGCAATGGATATATCAGGGACAGATCTGTTAGATGGTGGAAACAGTAGTAGTTCAGTCTTACAGAGATTTAGTTTCAGATAGAGTGAGGACATGATGTTTGAGACAGCAGAAAGACAGTCACTGGTGTTCTATATTAGTGCAGGGGTGATGTCACGGGAAGATGTGTATAATTGGGTGTCATCAGCATAAAGATGGTACCTGAAGCCAAATCTGGCGATGGTTTGTCCAATGGGGGCTGTGTAGAGAGAAAAGAGCAGGGGGCCGAGGACCGAGCCCTGAGGAACCTCAACAGAAAGGGAAAGAGAGGAGGAAACAGAGCCCGCAAATGATATACTGAAAGTGCGGTCTGAGAGATAGGAGAACCAGGAGAGCGCCGTGTCATTGAGACCAACTGAGCGGAGCATAGTGAGGAGGAGATGATGGTCAACAGTGTCAAAAGCTGCAGAGAGGTCCAGAAGAATAAGAAGAGAGAAGTCGCCATTGGATTTAGCCATTAGGAGATCATTGGAGACTTTTGTGAGAGCCGTTTCAGTAGAGTGCAGAGCGCGGAAGCCAGATTGTAAGGGGTCAAGCAGAGAGATAGCGGATGAAACGAGAATAGCCCAGGCGTTCCAAGAGTTTAGAGATGAAGGGGAGGTTAGAGACAGGTCGATAGTTAGCAGCACAGGATGGGTCCAGGGAGGGTTTTTTCAATAGCGGGGTTATAACAGCAGCACAAGACTCATCATGAAGTAGGCCTATTCTTCAGTGGGCCATGTGCAAATATAATAAGAAATCATGTGGGGTCAATTACACCACCCCCAGCACATCCTCGCCATACTACATTTTTGGAAAGTAGTGAGGAGGAAAGTGTTAAAATGGCAAAATTGGCAATCTTTATCGCAAGTGCCATTTATAAAGTTGCAGACCTAACGTTTGGGCCATTTTTATACCACAAAAAAGGTGTAGGTGAATAACAAAATCTCCCTCAATATATGTAAATGCAGTTAGAAGCTGTTCATACACATTAGATGTTGGTAAAACCTGACAAATTTGCTATGACTTACCAACCATTGTTCAGAGATCCTCCCAAATGCAGTTTCTAATGTGTATAGCAAGCTTAAAGATGAGTTTTCACCATCTTCTCTCTTTACATTATTCAGTAGACACAGCTCCATTGATTTTGATGCAGTTGGAATTTTTTCTCTTGCCCACACCGTACCTGAACAATTGGTGATGATATTTTGATCACCCAATATGCTAATTAGTCTATCTACTGTCTAGTGGGCAATCTGGGGCTGGAGTGGACAGCCTGACCACCCATCACCCATGATTGTCACCATTGTATAATGCTAATCTACCTGCAAAGCTGTAGCAAAATGCCAAGGCTTGGCTTCAACTTTCCAGCATGGGTTCCACAGGGATGATTCCTTTCCATCTTCATCCATTTGAACATATTCTAATGGTAGGGGCTTCAGAAATCAGCAAAATAATTGAAACAGAGGCTATTGAAGGATGCAAAGAGATGGAGTTGGTAGAGATAGTGAGAGATTCTCTAGAAGAACTGGCTTTTGTATTGTATACGTTTTAATAACTTATTAAAGCTTAAACCTCCCACAGTTATCATACCTACAATTTTCCTGAAGTGGATTCTAAAGAAGAAATGTCCGTGTTCATTCACATCTACGTTGTTTCATCCGCAGTTCTGGTCCATTGTAGGAACAGAAGAAAGGATTAAACAGTAAGGACGGTTTCGTCTAATGATCATGATGGACAACATCGACTATAATGGGATCTGTTGACTATCCATTGTTTTCAACCTGCCTTCACTGTCTAAAAAAGATGAGCTTGCAGGATTAAGAAACACAAATGGGCTGGATACCTAGAGCAGAGCATAGGGCATATGGAAAAGGGGATGCCTTTGGGGTTACATTTCTAGACTTATTAATAAAGGGGCTCTATCATTGGGAAAAGTCATTTTTAACAAATCACATCCTTGCATAGCTTTTAGAAAGTCTATTCCACACCTACCTTTAGTACGTAGATTGCCTCAGTGGTTTCTGAATAAGTCTGTTTTTATTCATATGCTAATTAGACTAGTGCACAATGCATCGTGCACCCCTTTGCTATTGTTTCCTATGGGAGTATAGTGCACAGGCTGCTGCTGCTGACTTCCTGCTTCCTGTTTGCACACACGCAAATAGGAGATAATAGCAGAGACAAGTGCTGCTGGGAACTTCCTGTGCTGGCTGGAAGCTCATTAGGATATGAATAAAAACGGACTTATTCAGAAACCACTGAGGCAATTTACATACTAAAGGTAGGTGTGGAATAGACTTTCTAAAGGCAAGGATGTGATTAGTTAAAAATGACTTTTCCCAGTGATAGCTAAGGGACCAAATTAGTTTTTGCATGGGAGTTTAGTTTCAAAATTATTTTTTTAATAAAAAACATACATCATTAACAAACACTATAGAGGGGTATTGAATAAAAAGGAGAATAGAAAATAATGTAAAGCCCGGTTCACATCTGCGTTCGGGTTTCCGTTTGGGGAGTCTACTTGTGGACCCCGGCAATGGAAACCTATGTGCATAAAAAAGTGGTTTATCCGAGGAAATCCATGAACCATGAACTCTTTGGTTTCCACTTGGTTTCTGCACAAAAAATGCAGAGAAAAAAGTGCTGCTTGCAGGACTTTTCTTTCCACATATTTCATGCGGATAGGCAAACAGATGTGAACCGGGCCTAACATTAGAGAATTACAAAAGCAGTCTCTGTAATCCAGCAAAGGGTGACAAACACTGGGTGACAAAGTAAAAATAACATTAAATACACTACAAGTCAAGTGTAAAGAATAGATACAGAGTAAAGAAACAAAACAAGTAGTGAAAATAATTTTTGAAAAGCATTGCTTCCAATATTACTCATGATACCATGGAAGGAGAATGTAAAAGCAGAGTTACTCATCCCAGGGGTTATAATATGACAGACAGGGGCATGTGACCTGTTCACCATTCATGTATCAGTTATGATAGTGTTAATCTTCTCAAACAGCATAACGGTGTTAACTTGTCTCAAGACCTCAGGAGACGGAAACCTGCAGGCATTTTTCAAACCTATTCAAATGAATGAGTTTGAAAAGTGTCCGGCCGTGAGCGCCGGTGAGCGTTTTGTGCTCTCCGTGGCGAAACTTTTTTTTTTAAACCGGACACAAAGTCAGACATGCAGTTTAAAAAAAACGGTTTTGCCGCGGAGAGCATAAAACGCTCACCGGCGCTCATGGCCGGACACTGTCTGTCAGGTTTCCGTCTTCTTTCAGCAGAAGACGGAAACCTGAGAACGGAGACCGGGCGCTGGTGTGAACCCAGCGTAAAGTGTATTAAATGTGTCCAATGCACATGTCCATTTTCATTATCAGAAACTCTTTGGTGTGTCATATATAAAGGGTATTTGGAAAGGTACAAATCATTTTTTGCAGAGCTGTAGAGATTTTTTTCTATACTTTTAGCTCCACTTGTCAAAATGTAGACTATAATTACCGGACTGCATGTTTCTGTATTATTCTTTGTAATAACTTTCTGTTCCGTCCATGCAGCAGGACAGCACTACAATATTAAATGCTAGTAGAATCCAGAGAGAGAAGGTTTTAGGAACGGGCACACAAATAAATATTGAATGGCTTACTGTGGTACAAAAGGGGGACTGATGATTGTGAGCCGTAAAAGAAAATGGATGATATTGGAAGAGGAGAAAAATCTAAATGGAACATGCAAGCAGAAACAACAGCAGGCAGAAGAGCTCTCCTCTCGAACGCATTGTCTCTGCGCATTTTCCATCTCATCCATAACTGCATCAAAATGCAGAGCTCAGCGGAATGGATCTGTGATTCATGCAAATTAGAAGGAATGGCAGCTTCAAGTAATATGCAAAGTTAGTTTTATTAGATGATTTGGCACTAGGTCTCATTTGTCACCAGATTCTGCCCATCCCCCCATCATCTTCTACAAAATAACTGTATGCTAAATCCTGTTCTGTTTTGGGGCATGGGGTCAAGGAATTATGTTAGTGCCCCTCATGTCGTCTACCTGCGTGCTCTGCTGGAGCAAGGATGTAATGTGCGTGTAGTTATTATTATTTTTATTCAGAAGTGAAAATAAGATGTCTTTTTTCCAATTTATACATCTTTTTTATGCAGCTAATACATTTGTATGGAATTTTATTAACCATCTCACAGTACAAACAACATGATACATTTCTGATTCAGGTTTGGCCCAGCTGTATTACCAAATTCTATTGGAGCAGATGGATACAGCTGGCACACCATGGCCCATCCAAGTATGGTTCATTTTAGCCTAGGAAACAAAAACTTGGAAATTTGAGTAAATTAGACTGGTAACAAGTCAATACTTTAATTTTACAATGGAGAATTACAGATATAATGAATTTAAAGATAAAGTTCACAATTTACCTTTTATTTTCCTGTCTGTAGAAATCTACAGAAAAAAAACATAATGTTTGGGATAATTTGAGATTTACTTATATATCTTATATGATTACAGTAAAAGGGAAAGATGTTTTAACTGCTCCTTGTCCTTGAAAAGCTATTACTTATCTGATAATGTTTTGGAATATCAATAGTGGACATTACTGCTGGTCTGGCACCAAGAAATAAGGGAATAAATGATCTTTGATAAAAGGAACTGGAAGTATCGATAAGCTCTGAAAAGTATCTGAAAGTATCACTAAGCTCTGTACACTGTAGTGGTGGTTCCTGGAAGTACAGCCCCGCTCCTGTTCACCTAGGAACATGGCTACCTCTGGCCATATACTTAGTGCATGGCTTTTAGCAGCCACATCAGCTGATTGGGTCATTTTTAAGGTGTCGGACTCCGACTGATTTGATACTGATGACTTATGCTGTGAGTAGGTTATGAGAATCAGATAGCCTCAGATCCTAACAAACCTCTTTAGACTCGTGCTGTTATCAATGCAGGTTACAGGTTTAAGATTACTGTACTAAATCTGGTCGTACACTTTCAATAACTCCAAGCTACTCCTACCAATCCTATAATACACATCCACACTACCTCAGCCGAAAGAGGACAGGGAAATAAGCAGCTGTCGGATAACTTTGGTCGGAACTTATCTTCACTGGGAACAAAAATTCAACATGCCCAATCCTTCTTTACCAGACGCCATCTTTCACAGGACACGGCTATCTTTAACATATCCAATAGTTGGCCTGCCCCTCTAAATTCAACAGGTCCAGACAATGTTATTCAAATGTTGTCAAATGCAATATTGGACCTTTTGTTCTAGATTCTGCGAGAGATTCATTACTGCTGGATTCTCATTTATTGACCATGGGCTCTTTACCGAGTTCTCCATTGATCCAGTTTCGGTTCTGCTGTCTTCCTGTGTGTGACTTCTGCCTGTCCTTGATTTGTCAATCTGAGCTGTCCATCCTGACCCTATGGATTGTTTAGGCCCTTACTCTTGTGTTGCCTGTCATAGACCTCTGGCCTGTTCTACAGTACTTAGCCAGCTGCCATCCACACATGGACCACTTCGAGAGGGAGTGATCCAGTAGCCTCCCCACAGTACAGACCAAATCCCTGTACGGGGTTTACATAGACAACGTCCATGGCAGTCTGTATATTTTATATATAGATATTACAAGCCTAATCATTTTAAAAAGCAATGTCCATGTATATTCCCCCCCTGGCAGATTTGTTGTAGAAGTTTTAACGACTGTTTCATACATATAAATGGGAGATTTGCAGAAATCCATGCACATGCTGCAGAAACAACCCTACTTCAATCACAGAAATTTCCGCACAAATCTTCCATGTGCGAATACAACAACACTCTACTAGGGCATATGGGCAATGCATATTCCCCCTAGTTCTTCAAAGACTAGGCTTAAAACTAGATAATTAGCAAGAAATTGTGGCTTTTTCCATTCTTCAATTCGCTTAAATTACCATATGGTCTCAATGATGCAAGAAATGTTGTCTAAATATATTTAACATATTGTTAATATTATGTCTTGATAACAGAAGGGGATTTTAATTGTACAACAAAGCAGAGTGCTATAGTGTGATGTGGAAACGATAAGACTGCCACGTGATGTTTTATTAAATGGTGCCGCCATTTTGATTTCTGTTCACAGATTTTGCCCTTTGAGCGTTCAGTTGACGCTGCCCTAAAGACAAATATTCACAAGAAGAGAATAACTATATGAAAATGTGCATGCATCTGCTTCAGTTGAGGAACTCTAACCTTAAAGGGATCCTATCATTAAAACTCAAATTTTTGTCCCTAACACGTAGGAATAGCCTTAAGAAAGGCTATTCTTCTCCTATCTTTAGATGTCTACTTCGCTCCGCTGTTCTGTAGAAATCCCGTCTTTTGTCAGTAAGCAAATGAGTTCTCTCGCAGCACTGGGGGTGTCCCCAATGCTGCGAGAGAAATCTCCAGCGCCGCCTCCATCTTCCTCAGGAATGAACTCTCTTTGCGTCTTCTTCGGTCGGTGGCTTCAAACTTCTAGGCCTCAGGCAGCCGACTGCGTATGCCCGCAGCCACAAGATATTGGCCGCTTACAATACTGTGTAAGCAGCCATTTTGTTGTGGCTGGCGGGCATGCGCAGTCGGCTTTGCCTTATGCTCGAGGAGTAAAAATTTTTGAATATTTGTGCAAATAGGATGTGACGTGTGTGCATAAAAAGAGAAGACTGATACAGTAGGGTCTGCCAGGACTTCTCAAACTTCTTCTCCAAGACAAGCCAAACACCATAGTGCAGCACAAAACACTTCTTCAAATGTGCCAAATACCACAATACAGCACAACATCTCACTGTAGCAGAGCCAAAAATACCACCCTACAAGACAAACTACCTCTGGAGAAGTACCAGATGCCACAATACAGCCTTACTGGTAGCAGCATTGCCCCCAACCACCCCCTCTCCTAATGGCTGACACAGTTTCTCCCTTTCCTCCCATAACTCTAGCCTAGCAGTAGTGTTCTCCCCAAATAAAACCAACCAAACTTGCAATAAATCATTCCGCAGTTCCATACATCCCATTCTTTTAAAAGCACCCCCGCAACTGAGAGAGCTAGGAGGAGATAGTAGTAGTTTACGAGGCCTCAGCCTTCATAATAAAACTTTCAGCTTATAGACTCTAGCTGAACTGCTCCCTGGTGAAGGACCTGTGGACTCTTGGCGATTCTGCCATGACAGGTCCGTCATCCTCTCTGGAGATGTAATGCACGGTTAGCATTATCAGAGCAGTTTCTTCTTTAGATTCCTTGGTTTGGGCTGAAGTTGACACTGGCAGGAACCTATGTCTCACCAAGCAGTGAACCCCTCCTCACAGTTTGAAAAGCATTGTGCTATATGACATTCTGTTGTCCTCTTCTTACCTGGCAAGGATTCATAGATAATTCTCTGTCTATTCTGTCGTATAGGTGAAGACCTGTTAATAAAACCGAGCTGAGCAGGGAGAAGCTGTAGGGGAGTCTGTCAGTGGACACCTCTCCCCATGTCTGATTATGCTGACAGGTTCCTTTTAAATAATCTTTATTAAAACATTACATTTGCAACCAGTCCCATGTACGTGAATTGAATGCACCCTTCTGAAGTCACTGCAAGAGAATTTTAGCGCCAAAGAGCATAGTCGCATTATTCTTGGGCAAAACACATGCACTACTGAGTAAGGCTGGATTCACACTAGTGTTTAAACTCTATTTGGGGTTTCTGTCCCCAAATCCGCTTGAAAAATTCAAGCAGGACTTTCTGCGTTTTTCGGGTGGTAACCCAGCAGATCCCATTATTTATGCAAATTAGGTTTCTGTTCTTTGGGTCCCCAAGAAGGCTAGTGTGTAGGGTTGAGCGATCGTGTTTGGAAAAGATCGGATTCCGATCGGCAATCGAGAAAATTTCACGATCACGATCGGAATTCCGAACACGATCTTTTTAGGTGGGATCGAGATTGGTGATTATTTCCCACAATGCTTTGCTACTGGCCAAACATTGTGGGAAAAGCTAACAATGTTAGCCTTCACACTGAGTATACGCTCCACTCATTCTGAGCGGAGTGTATACTCAGTGTGAAAGCTCCGGTTTGGTTCCATAGGAATGAATGGAAGCAGCCGACACACAGCCTTAACCCCCTGCGCGCCGGCTGCGTCCATTCATTCTAATGGGAGACTAGCTAACATCTCTAGTAGCTACTTATCTGCAGAGATGGCTGGTCTGGTGCCCGGTGTTCTTGTTCTTCTTTGCCTCGCTGCCCCCGCCTCCCAGGTTAGTGTTAAAGAGCTAGGAAAAAGGCGGGACTTGTGACTTAAGAGAGTGTGGGCGGGTACAGGGCGGGGAGACGTGACGTCTCCCCTCCCAGTACCCGCCCACACTCTCCTAACCTGGGCAGTGAGGCGAAGAAGAATGAGAACACTGGGGACCGGAGCAGCCATCTCTGCAGATAAGTGGACACCAGGGGGGACTAAGTAGCCAGAGGATTAAAAAAAAAATCTTCTGGCTACTTAGTGATTAAAAAAAAAAAAATCACTACACAGTGTGGATTGTAACAATTAAAGCGTTCAATTGTTAGATTCCATGCTGTATAGTGAATAGGATTGTTTTTAAAATCCGCTCTCCGATTAGTAAAAAAATCCATTGACTTGCATTGGGATTGAGATCGGGTTCAAATGAAAAATGATCGGAAATCGGATTTTAAAATCGATCCTGAAAAGTCAAGATCGGCTCAACCCTACTAGTGTGCACCTAGCGTAACACTGTAGCAATATTATGTACAGAATGATGCCATAGTATACCTGTAACCACACCATCTAGTTTCTCAATAATACCACCATGTAAAATACAAAATCAGTGCACATGTCTGATAGGGATGGATTAGTAAAGACCTTGTGTGCCCATGGAATAATCTAGCTGTAGCTGGGAACTATGGTAAGTGCTCTGTGATCAATCTGTGATGAATATCCAAGCATCATAATTTTTTGTCAGTCCTCACTTTATGCCAGGCATGATTGAAGCCATCTATTTTCTCTTGTCCATACTGTTTTACAAATGATTCTGGATCTTTAATTACATACATCAGTTTTATCTGTCTAAATTTCATCACATGGTTTTCCAGACTGACGGATTCCAGATCATATCTGCTCGTGTATTTATTTCACTTACCGTAGCCTTTTGCAGACGCAGATACCAAAATGTATCTTTTGACTTATTTTTCTCTACAAAGAAACCTTTTACTGCTCAGACGCCTTCTGTGTACAAGCAGCAACATAAGTATCTAGAAAAGAAGCTGTAAACTAGGATCATGTATCCTTATCACAAGTCCCCAGTCCCAACACAAGGCAACCAAATAACGCACATTTTACATGAACGCATTAAGTTTATTTAGTAAACATTGCAAATAATTAATTCCCTCATTATGCATTTCTACTATCACCCCATCACATAGCCGTGAAGGTGAAGTCCACGGGGACACATAAATAATGAAATTAAAGATATATCTTATAGATAAAGCATTGACTAGTGGAACAAAATGAGTCCTGAGGCCTCTCATTAAAGAGTTAAATTGGGCCATTGGTCTTACTGTCAGTGAGCAGCACAAGAGCCGTGTGTTCTAGTGGTTTTCTATTGATTGTATGGCTATCGCGCTGTCCCTTGCCTGCAGAGTATATTGGACCCACACCTGTACGGATTGTATATGTTCTTTGTTCTGTGCTCATTTCCTCGGAGATTTGTATCAGTTACAACTTGTGCTACAAGAGGTTCAGTAGAAAGGGAGTTAAAAGGTAACATAGTCCTGTCATGCCTGTATATTGGAAATGTTATCATTGACCATTTAGTCCCTGAAGTGACAATCTAGTTAGAGACATTGATGAATTCCATTTATGGTTTGATCTATCTTTGAGGAAGTTTTCGCTCCAATTTTCAGTAATTGGAATATGTAATAATGAGAAATCTCATTGCTGGTAGAGCACGGAATTTAGTAGGCGCCGTGAAGGACAAGATGGATATTTCTACTCTGTTAGGTGAGTTTGATCCCATTTTCTTCCACGGTGTGTTTTTTGCTGTAGATTTCTCATGCCTTGTACACAAAACATAATGAGGATTTTTATTATTTTGCATTACCCTCACCACTTTCTTAAAGGGGCTCTATCACTGGGAAAAGTCATTTTTATCTAAACACATCCTTGCATAGGCTTTAGAAAGGCTATTCCACACTTACCTTTAGTATGTAGATTGCCTCAGTGGTCTCTGAATAAGTCAGTTTTTATTCATATGCTAATGAGCCTCCAGCCAGCTCAGGAAGTTCCCAGCAGCCTCCTCTCTCCTATTATCTTCTATGTGTGTGAGGCAAACAGGAAGCGAGTCATCAGCAGTAGCCTCCCATAGAAAACAACAGGGAAAGGTGTGCACAATGTATCGTGCACTAGTCTAATTAGCATATGAATATAAACGGACTTATTCAGAAACCACTGAGGCAATCTACATACAAAAGGTAGGTGTGAAATAGACTTTCTAAGGGCTATGCAAAGGTGTGATTAGTTAAAAATGACTTTTCCTAGTGATAGAGCCCCTTTAAAGGGGCGTGATGAGATGCAGGGTGTATGCCATTTTACTGAGTGCATAGACACATCCCTGCAGAGGGGGAACCTTATTATCCCCCCGTTCCACCCCCATATTACTAATTACATATGTCAGTTCCCTGTCTGCTTCCATTGTCCTTCCAAGGGTTGTAGCTCAGTGGGGAAAGGGGTCAAGCTGGGAACTTGTCCCAGATATTGCCAATTAGTCTCAGTCTATCCACTTAGGAAGAATTAGCAGTCAGTCAATTTCACCTATATTGGTGCCAATGAAAGTGACAACAGGAGGCAACAGTAAGACAACCCCCAAAAGGGAATGTTTTGTTAGATGGTGGCCACAGACTAGTTCTGTTTCTCATTCCTGACTGATTCTTCTCTAATATTGCTAGTGCCTTGTCACTTCTAGTAGCATGAAGTGGTAGTATGGGTCCTCCAGGATGGCATATCCTTGCATGCTGTTGCAAGAAGATTTGCTGTGTCTCCCAGCACAGTTTCAAAAACATGGAGCAGATACCAAGACATGGACCTTTACACAAGGAGAGCTGGACAGAGCCATCAACCCAGAACCAGGCCTGGTATCTGCTCCTTTGCACTAGGAGGAGCATTGCCAGAGCCCTATAAAATGGACTATAGCTACTGTTGTGCAGGTTTCTGATGACAATGTTGGAACCAGATTGAGGGTCTTAAGTCTTGTCATGGGACCTGTGGTCACAGACCACCAACGTGCGGTTTGATTGCCATTCGCCAGACAACACCAGAATTGACAGACCTACCATTGGTGCTGCGTTCTCTTCACAGATAAGAGCAGATTTGCATTGAGCATATGTAACAAATATGAAAGAGTCTAGAGATGTTGTGGTGAACATTCTGCTGCCAGCAACATGGTCCAGTATGACCAATTTGGCAATGAGTCAGTCATGGTCTGGGAAACATAGTACCACAGGGTTGCACAAACCTCTGTGTAATAGACAGCAGTAGCTTGACTAGGTATCAGAATCAAATCTTCAGAGCAATTGTAAGAACATATGCTGCTGCATTGGTACCTGGGGTAAAGAAGTGGGTGTGGACCCCCTGTAATACTGAAAGGTTTTGATATAAGGCTGCTTCTAAGGGTGTTGTCTATGTGGTCCCCTGGTATTCACTTTTTAACTCCATTACAGGAATATGGGCTAAACTGCAGGGAACATGGCCATTACCTCTTGAACTGACAGCTTATTCTGGTAGGGCAAGAGACCCTTGTGTGTGGCACCAAGGGGACAGGAAGAGATGTAGTCAGTGGGCAAGGTCAAGGCAGGCAGGGTCAGTATGATAATTAGGCAGAGGTCAGGACAGTCAGAGCAGGTACAGTGTCAAGTAACACAAGCAGAGGTCAAAGTTCTGAATCCAACAGAGAACCTTTGGGACATTATGAATCAAACTACCGTCACAGACTGTCTAGCAGCTTACTGATGCCTCAACGCCAGTAAGGGAGTAGTTGCCCCAGAAGAGCATCTGACCATCTCATCAGGAGCATGCTCAGATATTTTCAGTAGTGTTTGTAGGCATTTGTGGACTATACACTCTACTGAGTCATATTATTATGACTATAAAGCGCGGAATATGATGGCGCTATACAAGTATGCATAATAAATAAATATGGGTTGCTGTGATGAAATTACCACAATTTGGAACTGGAATCCATCTCTCCTTTGGTTAATCAATGTAATTGTCATTAACCTTTTCGCTGCCAAGAGTCTCTGGAAATTTTGCACCTCCAGTAGCCAGAGCAATTTTCACAGTTTTGAGATGGACAAATCAAACCTAAATTGCAACATTAAAAAATCATCCAACCCCCCCATACCTATATATTTTCTTAAAGTAGACACCTGCAGCATTGTCAGAATGCCACTTGGTACTGTATACGAACAGGCACCTTCATGCAATTTTGATTTAAAGTGAATGTTTTATGAAAAAATGCAAAAAATGTATATTAGTTGTTAAAAGCGGAAACCAAACAAAAAATTAAATGCACCAAACCTCCTAAAAATAAGAGTTCAACATGTGCAGAGTTCATACATATCACTATTGGCTGCACCCGCATGCACGTGTCTTCAGAAAATCGCTAGAACTGGAAGGAACAAAAATCTGCTTTGAAGCTGGAAATGTTAAAAAAGTATCATCCTATAAAATGTAGGGATTACACACCATGAAAAGTAAGTGAACCCCTAAACCCTATATATTTTTTGAAAGTAGACAACCTGAAGATTACAAATGTCTTAATGGGTCATCGATAGCCACATCCACCTTCATGCAACTTTGCAACCAACACAAATAATTTTTTGAAAAAATACGCTAAAACACATATTTGCACCTAAAACTCATGTTCAAGCTCACATTCATATACAAAATACTTTTAAAATAATAGCTTATGGTGTATACAATGTGTAAATATACTATATCTACCGCAAACATCAACTACAACAAGAGCTCGGACTCCCAAAAACACGAATACAGAAGACAAGCAGGATTTTGCTGTTGTTCACTAATATGTTAAAAAGCTATACTGCACCTAGCAAACTGAGACTGTGGCACCAAAATCTAACTTTTTCAGAGTACACAGCATACCGTATATAAAAACACAATTTAATAGTTTATATATACAACCACCTTCATTCAACTTTGCCGCAAACAGAGATTGCTAGCAAAAATTGCGCAAAAATTCAAATTTGCCACTAAAGTGCAGCTCAAGAAATCCCTTTCTGCAAACATAATGTACTGTCCATAAAACTGCAATATGTGAGGAGTTCATACATACCACACATGTATATATTTACAGGGGCGGGTGTTAAAGAATCGCCAAAATCGCAGAAATGCGCCATCCCATTTTGTGCATGCAAATTAAAATAGGACTTTACATAAAAATGTTATTTTCCATCCCCCTATAAAAATTTTAGCAAACTATACGTTCATCTCTAGTGATAATCGTTATTACTATTATTTTAGTGTGTAACGGACATCACTAGAGACGTATTTTACTGTAGAAAGCTCAGGTATAGACAGGACAGGGATTGGGTGAAATGTAAACTTTATTTGCGACTTTATGTATATGTTGTGTAAGTGTTTGGTGCGACTTTTTTTTGGGGGGGGGCTGTGACCTGGACAATGGTAAATGTCTGGGTCACAGCGCTAATAAACTTCCTGGTTATGTTCAGGAGGTATAACATAAGAGTACCCCACTAGTAAAGCTCAGGGGGGAATTACATTATAACTGTATGTGACAATCAGAGACAAATGTATAGTATACGCTCTGATTGGCAGGAGAAGGGTTAATAGGGACAATAGAGTCCCTGCCACCCCCCTCCTGCTGTCACATACAAGTTATGCAGAGAGAGAGAGATGGTTTCTGTGTCTCTCTCTCTCTCTGCTGGGCTGCTCCGTGTCCCTCTTCCTTTCTTGTTAGATCGCAAATTGCTTGCTTAGACAGGAGGGGGGGGACACTTTGGAGCTCTATATCTTTGGACTGCATCAACATATCTTGATGCTTTCAATTGCATTTTAAAGAGGAGAATCTCATCTTTAAAATGATATCAAGAACTCGATGATTGGATGTACATTTTTGGAGCAATTAACTGTTGAAAAGCTGTCGGGAATTGAGATCTGCAGTTGGATCTCAATGCCAAATAGTGTTTTCAACAGTGAATCGTTCCAAGACTGTAAGTAAAATCATCAAGTCCCTGGTATCATTTTAAAGATGAGAGTCTCTTCTTTAAAATGCATTTTAAAGCATCAAGATATGTTGATGCAGTCCAGAGATATGGGCATTAGTAGGGAGGACGTAGTAACTAAGTCCTCTGCTACTGAAGTGCCACCTTGGGAGCACGTATAGCATACGTGCCTGGCAGCGAAAGGGTTAATAAAAATCAGAGCATGGTCATGTGATGTACACCCAGGTGAACAGCTTGTTACCAGGCAGATGTGTGATTACTGCGATGTCACTATAACGAGCTGTGCACCTGGGTGTACATCACATGACCATGGACTGTATATATCACATGGTCATGGACTGTATATCACATGACCATGGACTGTATATATCACATTACCATGGACTGTATATATCACATGACCATGGACTGTATATCACATGATCATGGACTGTATATCACATGACCATGGACTGTATATATCACATGACCATGGACTGTATATATCACATGGTCATGGACTGTATACCACATGACCATGGACTGTATATATCACATGGTCATGGACTGTATACCACATGACCATGGACTGTATATATCACATGGTCATGGATTATAAATCAAATGAACACTTTATTTATTTATTCTTTATATTCTTTTTTAATTTTGCATCCTTCCCTGCAATCTGCTTTTGTTTTTGTTGTAGAAAATCCCCTGAAGCTAAAGCGCCATGTAGCGACCTGCAGCCAAAAAGCACTACAGGAAAAACGCATTACAGTCTTTCCCTACGCTTTTCACAGAAAGCCCACAGAGTTCTTGTCTGTGGACTTTCTTCTTCACTTACACTTAGGGGGCATTCACACGGAGTAATGCAGCGCTGATTCTGGCACGATAACTTGTCTAAGAATCAGCGCGGTAAAACAGAATCTCATTGAGTTCAATGGGTTCCGTTTAACGCGCGTAACACATTGAAATCAATGGGTTAAAAAGCCTCCCATTGATTTCAATGTGTTACGCGCTTTAAATGGAACTTATTGAACTCAATTCTGTTTTGCAGTGCTGATTCTTACAAAAGTTATCATGCCAGAATCAGTGCCACATTACTCCGTGTGAATGCCCCCTCATAGTGAAAACACCAGCATTTGCATAGCTATAATTGACATGCTGCGATTTACAAAAACTTCACGGTTTACTGAGGTTGAGGACCCACGTTGTGGAAACGTAGCTTTTTTTGTTGCAGATTTTGCTGTGTTTGTTTTTTTTTTTTTTTGTTTTACCTAAAGCCAAGAATGGCTACAAAAGAAATGGGTAATATCTATGAAGTGCTTCTTCCTTCTGCTCAATCTACTCCTGGCTTTGTCTCATAAAACCACACCAAAATCTGCAACAAAAAAGCTGTATTTCCACAATGTGGGGCTTCAACCTTAAGGTATTTTTATGTTGGATATATTGCAAATTACTTTACATGATCTTTCAGGACTTTTTGTATACAAGTAATGAATGGGATGTCTGCCCCCTAAAGAAGATATCTCATGTATTTAATATCTATATTTCATAGATGTAAGTCTTTTTTCTTTTTTTTTTTTTGTTTTGAAGCCATTTTTTTTTTATTTCTAAGAATTTCCCTAGGCTAGGCCATATTGAAGATTTCCTTCCTTCCTTCCTGTATTGTCTGTATAGGCCATACATCAGGATATGTGCGCTTTATGGCAACTGCAATGAATTAGAGTTAATTATCAGAGAAATGTCAAAAACTAATATGATCAACAGGAAATCCAGCTCCATGATTATCGCCCTGTATTAAAGAATCTTTATCTGAGGTACACTACAGTTGTCATGAAATTCCCCATTCCCTGTTGACCATGGCCCAGCCTAGACTGTGTTCTCTAGTGACCATTGAGGAAACTGCAATATTTCTAAATTTTTGTATAGGATAGTTACATAAAAAACACCAAAATATGTTATTCTTCTGATGATACATTTCCTATTAGTACATTGCATTACTATTGTGCTTTAGGGTCGGTTTACACTATTGTTTGAGGACTCCTCCCCCATTCCGCTTAAAGAGGACCTTTCATCTCCTCGGGCACATGCGGTGTAATACACCACTAGAAAGCAGACAGGCCATTGGCTTTCATGTTCTGTGCCTCCGGTGAAGAGCTATCGGTGCCGGTACCGCAGCTCTTCACTGTCAGAAGGGCGTTTCTGACAGTCAGTCAGGAACGCCCTTCCTCACAGTAGCATCTATAGTGCTGTACTGTGTGATGGGGCGTTTCTTACCGCCCAGTGATGACGCTGAGCGGTGAGGATTCCCCCCCCCCCCCCATCCCCAGTGTTCATCTATGGACAAGCACTATCAGGAGTAGGGGAGGCTTTCCTCCCCGCTCTCATAGTACAGCGCTATAGGCACTACTGTGAGGAAGGGCGTTCCTGACTGACTGTCAGAAACCCCCTTTTGACAGTGAAGAGCTACGGTACCGGCACCGATAGCTCTTCACCGAGGGCACAGAACGTGAAAGCCGATAGTGTGCTGAATTCAGCGTCCTGTCGGCTTTCTAGTGGTGTATTATACCACATGTGGCCCAGGTGATGAAAGGTCCTCTTTAAAATAGGCGGAGACAAAAGTCCTGCAAGCAGGACTTTTCTTTCCACTGATTTCAGGCAGAAACCAGGCAGAAAACCCGCCAGACCCCATTATAGTCTATGGGTTCTGCAAGCAGAACTGAAGAGCGGAGACCCAAACGCTAATGTGAACCTATCTATAGGGAGTTTCATTTGTTTATACTATATCTTAACCACTTCTGGACCGCCCATAGACTATAAATGTCCGGGAAGTGGTTGCCTAGTTCTGACAGAATGTGCCGGTACGTCCAATCAGAACACAGCAGCTGTATGGAGATCGTGCAGCTGCTGAATCTGGGAGCTAGCTGGCAACCGGAGCTCCCAGAGAGATGGCAGGGAAGGTTTATTCCCATCCCTGCCTTCTCGATCGCTGTGTATACAGCGCTCAATGATGCGGCCGCCCTCTGACCCGGCAGTCACGGTGTCTTACAAGAGCTGCTGGGTCCTACAGGACTCAGATCATCTCTGCATACTGTGTATACAGCGTGCAGGAGGCTATATTCCTCCTGCAACTGAGGCTAAATGTACCAGCCCCAGTTATAGGAGAAATCAGCCTCCCTAACAAAAAGAAAAGTGATCAGATGTCCCCAAAGGTCTCTTATGACCTTATGGGGACACAATCTGAAAAAATAAATAAATAAAAAAAATAATAAAAAAGTTAAAATAATAAAAATAAAATAATTTAAAAAAATAAATAAAATAATATGCTAATAAAATGCTGTTATTAAAGGTTATAGCCCCACCCCCGATGACACCATACAAAATAAAAATTACCGTAACGGAGAGGATAAACTATTTTATAAAGTTTTTCAGTGACACTTTGTGTTATTAAATAAAAAAAATAATAATAAAGTGAAAACCAGACACACTTTCCCTCCTATTATGTTTATATTTTCCCGGATGTAAAAAAAATTAAAACACATTCGAAAATAAAAACAACATAAAAATAAAGCCCTATGTGTCCCCGAAAAAAGACGCAAAAATTAGTTGAATGAGACATATGAGAAAAATGTTACAGCCCTCAAAACCGCACATACAAAAAACCCGAAAATGTGTCTGGTCCTGGACCACAAATTGGCCCGGTACTGAAGTGGTTAAGGAACTTTTGGCATCACATTTCTGTCAGACAAAAGGCACATCTTTTATTGCATGTAGACCAAAATATGCTAAATATGCTGAGACTTATTTCAGGAACAAATGCTAAAATATTGCAAACATTATGATGCATCTTGCAATGCCTATGTGTGAGACCCATCACCTTACAACATCGGCTTGCAAACAATTTCTAAAACTTTAAGCCAAAGATAAAAATGGTATGATATAAATATGCGACCCATTTCTATTCTGTAGATGTGCCCTGTGTGGTTTTGTCTATTTGCACCCTCTAGTATTATGGCCTAGATTCCGAGACAGTACTTGGACGTTCTGACCATAAGTCGACACTGTAGAAATTCCCTTAGCGGCGGGATGGTTTAGCGCAGGTATAAATACATATGAATGCATTAATGTGATTAATGAGGGATCTTCCTGCTCTCTTCTCACACTGCATTTACTATGATCAGTTATAAGAGCTGAGCGCACAGATAGGACTATTCATAATAATAACATATTTATGTGCCTTCCAAAGAAACCGCTAGAAAATGAATAGAGCGCTCTCCATACTTGGCTGCACTTTGTATTGTATTTCATAACATCTCTTTACACACTGGAAGCGGAGATGAACGCTCCATTCATATCCATTCATTCATAATATTTATATTGCTATAAAATTATTTTGATCACAAAAGCCTTTGGATTGAAAAAAATGACTTGGCCTGTGTCACAGCTACGGATGACTTTACTAGAGCGAGGCATGTCCTGGTTTTCTTCTATTATTCGAGTGCAGCAGCCTAGTCCTAGTTTAGCATCATCTGTGTCTGTGTTCATCTACTGTCTTTCTATGTGATATGTATAAGGATCAGATTTTGTAATGATTCCAAGGCAAGATATATATATATATATATATATATATATATATATATATATATTTTTTTTTTTTCTCACGACTGTTCCCTTTAGGGAACCAGAAAATTGCATCGCATCTCTGCTTTCCACAGTGTTTTCCGTAGCTCTTTTTTGTCGCATTGCATGGATTAGATTAGCCATAATCTCATTCTGTTTGCATGTACTATAAAACGTAGCATTTTTTCCCACTGAATTTCCGCAATGTGGGGTCTTAACCTAATATACAATATTTAAAGTGGGCCTGCTTGAATTTGCATTGCTATGCATGGGTGAAGGTATAGGGGCATAAGACGTGTAGGAGTGGCCGTTAGTCTGAGTTCACACGGGGTTTTTTGGACCGGAACCTGAGGTGGAGGCCGCCTGAGGTTCCGTTCCAAAATACAGATAGCTGTGACTGGATGCCGGTGCAGTTCACTCCGCTCCGGATTAGGCCCAAATGAATGGGCCTAGTCAGGAGGAGGGAGCGTCTTCAGGAGGATATCGCGAGGCAAATCCACCTGAAAGAATGAGCACGTCACTTCTTTTTTTGTGAGAATTTGAACAAATGGCTCCCGGAAAAAAAGAGCTGATCGGCTCCCATTGATTACCAAAAATATTTCTCAATGTTCCATACAGGAAAAATGCTAATTGACCACGAAGTAGGAATGTCACGTATACAGTAAATCAAGAGATTGTGATGTTTAGTACATTTACTTATACTGTATAGCACCATCATATTCTGCAGCGATTTGCAGAAATATTGTCCCAAATAGAGCTCACAATCTAAATTCCCCATCAGTCTGTTTTTGGAGTGTGGGAGTGTTAAATATTATGATATTACAATATTCATAGCAGACATAGGGTTAATGCTCTGCTGTCATTACTCTTCTATATCTTGGTACATGGGTGCGGTTAGCGTACACCATTATAGAGTTGTCCTTATAAAGCAACAAGATGGAGGGCAACACCTTCTCTCATGAACATACAGACCTATGAAAAAGTTTGGGCACCCCTATTAATCTTAATCATTCTTAGTTCTAAATATTTTGGTGTTTGCAGCAGCCATTTCAGTTTGATATATCTAATAACTGATGGACACAGTAATATTTCAGGATTGAAATGAGGTTTATTGTACTAACAGAAAATGTGCAATATGCATTAAACCAAAATTTGACCTGTGCAAAAATATGGGCACCTCAACAGAAAAGTGACATTAATATTTAGTAGATCCTCCTTTTGCAAAGATAACAGCCTCTAGTCGCTTCCTGTAGCTTTTACTCAGTTCCTGGATCCTGGATAAAGGTATTTTGGACCATTCCTCTTTACAAAACAATTCAAGTTCAGTTAAGTTTGATGGTCGCCGAGCACGGATGTTCCCACAGATGTTCAATGATATTCAGGTCTGGGGACTGGGATGGCCATTCCAGAACATTGTAATTGTTCCTCTGCATGAATGCCTGAGGATTTGGAGCGGTGTTTTGGATCATTGTCTTGCTGAAATATCCATCCCCGGCGTAACTTCAACTTCGTCACTGATTCTTGAACATTATTCTCAAGAATCTGCTGATACTGAGTGGAATCCATGCGACCCTCAACTTTAACAAAATTCCTGGTGCCGGCATTGGCCACACAGCCCCAAAGTATGATGGAACCTCCACCAAATTTTACAGTGGGTAGCAAGTGTTTTTCTTGGAATGCTGTTTTTTTTGGACGCCATGCATAACGCCTTTTTGTATGTCCAAACAACTCAATCTGTTTCATCAGTCCACAGGACCTTCTTTCAAAATGAAGCTGCCTTGTCCAAATGTGCTTTTGCATACCTCAGGCGACTCTGTTTGTGGCATGCTTGCAGAAGCGGCTTCTTTCTCATCACTCTCCCATACAGCTTCTCCTTGTGCAAAGTGAGCTGTATTGCTGACTGATGCACAGTGACACCATCTGCAGCAAGATGATGCTGCAGCTCTTTGGAGGTGGTCTGTGGATTGTCCTTGACTGTTCTCACCATTCTTCTTCTCTGCCTTTCTGATATTTTTCTTGGCCTGCCACTTCTGGACTTAACAAGAACTGTCCCTGTGGTCTTCCATTTCCTTACTATGTTCCTCACAGTGGAAACTGACAGGTTAAATCTCTGAGACAACTTTTTGTATTCTTCCCCTGAACAACTATGTTGAACAATCTTTGTTTTCAGATCATTTGAAGCGGGCTGTCCATGCTCGGTGACCATCAAACTTAATTGAACTTGAATTGTTTTGTAAAGAGGAATGGTCCAAAATACCTTCATCCAGGATCCAGGAACTGATTAAAAGCTACAGGAAGCGACTAGAGGCAAAAGGAGGATCTACTAAATATTAATGTCACTTTTCTGTTGAGGTGCCCATACTTTTGCACCAGTCAAATTTTGGTTTAATGCATATTGCACATTTTCTGTTAGTACAATAAACCTCATTTCAATCCTGAAATATTACTGTGTCCATCAGTTATTAGATATATCAAACTGAAATGGCTGTTGCAAACACCAAAATATTTAGAACTAAAAATGATTAAGATTAATAGGGGTGCCCAAACTTTTTCATAGGACTGTAAATGAGTGACAGACACACATGTGGTGGTCATCCATGGGGGATCTATGGCATGTCTGCCTGCTATCTCTCTCTGTCATCCTGGACAAGACGTTGTGACCAGCCCAGAGTCCATCAACCAGATGATCAAGCATGAACCAAGCTGTAACTCTTCAAGATATCCAGATGAAGAAACCCAACTATGATCTTCTCTGATCATGTAAGCTAATGAGACATTGGCTGATATTTCTGTTATTCTGGAAGTTTTCCCTGTTACTGTGTTTTCCTTGAAGACATTAATAAACCTCTACATTGCTTTTATAACAAGCTGACTCTTCCTATCATGTTACCTTATGAGACCTATCTCTCAAGGCTTCTCTACTAGAGATGAGCAAACAGTAAAATGTTCGAGGTTCGATATTCGTTTCGAGTAGCCCCTCAATATTCGACTACTCGAATCGAATATCGAACCCTATTATAGTCTATGGGGGGAAAATGCTCGTTTCAGGGGTAGGCAACATTCGATTAAACTATACTCACCAAGTCCACGAGTGAGGATCGGGCTGGATCCTCCGTGCAGTCTTCTCCTTGCGGCGTCCGAGCGGCGTCTTCCGGCTCTTCATTCACTCTGCCAGGCATCGGGCCTGGGCAGAGCCGACTGCGCATGCCTGCACTACAAGCGGACATGCGCAGTCAGCTCTGCCCAGGCCCGATGCCTGGCAGAGTGAATGAAGAGCCGAAAGACGCTGCGGGGAAGCTGCGTGGAGAAGACTTCTAAAGGTAGGAGAAGAACCTGCATTGATTGGCCAATCAATGCTGGTTCTGCATCGAACTTTTACATTCGAACAGCGAGTGGTACTCGATCGAGTATGAGTATTTCGAATACCGTAGTATTCGATCGAATACCTACTCGATCGAGTACCAGTCGCTGATCTCTATTCTCTACACGTGATCACAAGTTTCACCGAATACTGGATATTTTACAGGGAGGAAACCAGAGAAAACCCACACAAACACAGGGAGAACATACAAACTCCTTGCAGACGTCGTCCTTGGCTGGATTCGAAATCCAGCACTGCAAGGCATCAGTGCTAACCACTGACCCACCATGCTCATTCATTTCCCAGACAGAGGTGCAAACTGAAATTCCTGGGCCCCAATGCAAAATCTGTAACATGGCCCCACCTATGACGTATCATCCATAACACCAGTGACTTTTTATGTGGTCATTGCTTCCCCCTTCCCTAAGAATATTTGCAAACTACGTCACCAAATGCCTTTCTTTATTATGTTGATCTGTATGGTGAAATATTGCCCAAAAGTATGATGCCACAGCAGTTTATTTCTGACAACTAGATCAATTGTTATTTAGGCATTTGTCCTGCAGACTAGCCCTTATTATGTTATACAGTATTGGTTTCCTTATGTGCATAGAGTGCAACCATGCAGAAAGATCTAAATGTATTACAAGTACAGAAATATTTCCACCTGATACAGGCGATAATCATATTTCTATTCTGCTTTCCTGAGAAGGCGCGATAGTGTAACATTCTGCCTATTTATGTCCTCCATAGAGAGCATCAGTGACAGCCGGTGCAGTTCTTTATTGTAACCAATGTTACAGAAAAATATGTGCCGCACATTACTGCTTTCCGATTAATTTTATTTGCAGCATAAACTTTATTTACCATTTGTTTGGGATCATGGACTAGATAAGTGGCGGGGCGAGTTTAAGACAAACATCTTTTCTTCTTCCCATGGACGACTACTCTGTGTTCTCTGGTACTTTTTATTTATATGGCTACTTCAGCTGATAAGTTTTTCATTATTTGCAGTCAGTCTTTCTTGCTTTGTCGTGCTGGTTACTTTTATTAAGATCTTATCATGTTTATTAGTTATTTGTCACTTTAATTGTGCTTTTAAGTAGTGTTCTTATTATAGTTTTTGTCCGAATAGGTCCCTGAGATCTTAATGTGTTTAGCTGTGCACAGCCTTACCTCTCCTTGGCGTTTATATTGTACCTTGGTGGGCACTGTGTACATATTGAGGTTCTAGGAAACATTTAGATCCTGGTGACATGGGGACCAGTAACCAGTGATGGCCGGACTTCCCCAAGGCTTGGACTTCCACTATTAAAGACTCCAGAAAGAGATATTTTCACTTAATTGGACTGGGAAATCTCAGGAGCTGCTATACCATAAATGTAGTAGTGCAATATGTTTAAAGGGCCAGTCATCAGTAAAGCATATGACCCCCTGGAAACACATGGTAAAGTTTATATATATTCTAGAGTCTTTCTGAAACTCTAGGATATTCCATCAACATTTCATTGCCGGTGGTCCAATTCATTAAACATATACACACATCCTCTGAATGGGGCAAGGCTACCTGTCCCCTTCATTGTTTTTCCAGGCATTGTTCAGTACATACAGCGGGGTTGTGCATAGACCTTAAAGTGAGTCTGTCAGCATTAAATTGGTTATAAACCTAATCCCAGTACCTTGTAGAGGTGATTCTACAGTTTCCAAATATACTTTGCTTATTAGCTATAGAAAAAAAACATTAGTGTCTTTCTACATGTCTACTCTACTATGGTTGAACTGAATTAAATGTATTCCCATTTCATAGCTTTTTACTAAGTCTTTACCCCTAGGGGGTGGACTTACAGGAACAGCCAAACAATGTTGCTCTTCACTGTTCTCTGGCACACATAGAGGTGAGTGAGAGCTATGGAAACAGCATAGCACATTTGACTACCCAGTTTCTATAATGGTGAAGCTATGAAAACAGTGTAGCTCACAGTGCTATGCTGTTTCCAACACTCCTATACCCCTCAAAAGGAGTTATGGAAACAGCTTAGAACAAGACTGGTCAGCCCTAGGGATCAGGATTTAGGAGCAGTTATTCCCATCTTGGTAGTGATTTGGTGAGATGAAAATAAAAGATATCTTTAAGAAACCCTCATGCATTACAGCAAAGTTGGATGAACCCATTCTTTTTGGTGGAATTGGCTATCTATCCTATGTATGGAGGTAACTCTAGACCAGGGGTGCCCAATACGTCGATCGCGATCTACCGGTTGATCGCGGGATGCAGCCAGGGATCCCCGGTGTCTGCTTGTTCACAGTGCAGGCTGAGAGTCGACGCTCAGCTTGCGCTGTGAACAAGCACTCCAGACACTTGCAGGCCGGGCAGCAGCAGCTCTGGGGAGCGCTCTTAGGGATGGAGGGAGCCAGGGTGCTGCTTGTTCACAGCGCAGGCTGAGAGTCATCTCCGGACACTGGCAGGTCTCGGCCCCGCCCACAAGAAGTGGGTAGATCTTTGGACTTGGTCAGCTAATAAAGTAGCTCACACGCTGAAAAAGTGTGAGCACCCCTGCTCTATACTGTTCACCGTCCTAAAGGTGACCTAATGTGGATAATAACTATTCCCTACATGTATAAGTAAGGGTCCATTCACACAGAATAAATACACGCTCATTTTGTTGTGTATTTTTACACATGCAAAAATAGGCGATTTTCTGTTATTTTATACATGTAAAAACGCATCAAAAAACGCGTCGCAAGCAATGTTATGGTCCGTCCTATACCTTTTTCATCTACTACTGGCAAGCAATGTTATGGTCCGTCCTGGACCCTTTTCATCTATTAGCAGTAAGCAATGTTATGGTCCGTCCAGGACCTTTTTCATCTACTACTGGCAAGCAATGTTATGGTCCGTCCTGGACCCTTTTCAAATTGTATATAAAGATATTAAGGGGTGAGTGTGAACCTGGACCACTATAGTAGTGGTAGAATACATGAGCAGCTTTAGTGTAAAATGTAATTTTCTTCTCTGGGGCTTTAGCTGTTGTACATGCCTCCCCTGCCTTTCTATTATGCAAAGCTTGTGCCATGCATTACAGCAACGTTGGATGAACCCATTCATTTAGAGGGAATTGTCTATCTATCCTATGTATGGAGGTAACTCTAGACTGTTCCCCGACCTAAAGGTGACCTAATGTTGTTAATAGCTACTCCGAACATGTATCTGTGTTATAAAAACAGTCTGCTCATGTCTTATTTAATCCTGTACCATATAAATATTCATTGAAGCTATGACTTCTGGAAACATTTTATAGTGGCGCCCTTAAACAAAATGTCAATTTCCTAGCCAGTGTGCGTACATACAGATATATCTATGTGAATAATATACTGCCGCCCTCCAACTGTTGTGCTCATAATTAGGACACATAATGCAATTGTCTGGACCAAACTGAGATGTTTCTGCCCTTCCCAGAGTCTGCTGGCAGCCATGTAATTATTAATACAGATATGGAAATCGTTCACCCAGATTCAATTTAAATATTTTACTTACTAGAAGATAAAATATTTAACTCATCTATTTGCTGCTATTTAACATGGCCGGGATACATAGTTGTGTTTCGTCTGCCGCTTCTAAATACATCATTTTGTAAATCTGGAGCTTCTTGTGTAAAACATTTCATCATAATATATATAATAGCTGAAATAACTTACATAGCTTCCCATTGTCGCCCTGTATTGTTGTGTGCCAGTGTTTATTAAACAGGGATATATAAAGCAGGACTGTGCGGTATAAAAGTACACAAGGATACAAGTACAAACCAAAACTAAAGAGTGTGGAGGAAAGCCAAGAATACAAGCGATTATAGCGGCTCCTTCTAGTGCTGCTCTGGTATAGAACTACTTTATGTCAAATATTAGGGAATAGACATGAGCATGGTGCCCAAGGCAGGAATTACAGAAAGCTTCTACCACCATCGGTCCCTGAAGTTTAGCATAATACAGATGGACAATTATTTATTTAGTTGTCTTCTCCATTCCTCACCAGTCATTCCCTGTCATATCTTCAAAATGGTAGTTGTAATATATATCCTACTTATTCTTTCATCCCTAACTCTTCCACATGGTTCTGCCTACTACCCCTACTATCCCTTGTTTCAGCCCTGGTGATGTTTACAAATATTCTATTGTCTATAACTCATCAATATAAAAATGACTCTAAGGGTCCATTCACATGGAGGAAAATGGTGAGGAATTTGGTGTGGAATTTCAGCGCTGAAAAAAAGCCTCCCATTGACTTCAATGGGTTCTTTTTTCTGCAAGCATTATACAGCATATAGGTAACACAGAGGCCACATCACTATAGGTGATGGTCACAGCTTATGTACAAATCCGACCCCTCTAAGGGGCCACATGGTGGCTCAGTGGTTAGGACTGCAGCCTTGCAGCACTGGAGTCCTGGTGTTTAAATCCCGCCAAGGGTAAAAAACCATCTGCAAGGAGTTTGTATGTTCTCCCCGTGTTTGCATGGATTTCCATCCCATATTCCAAAAAGACATACTGACAGGGGGGGAAAAAATGTACATTGTGAGCCCTATGTGGGGTTCACAATCTACATTTAAAAAAAAATCTGACCCCTCCTAAACAATGACCTCTGCACATAGAAAACTCTCCCATAGACCTGAATGGACATCTTCAGACTATTATGTCGCTGATCCATGTTGCTGCTGTAAAGAATATCTCTAAATGCTGTTAACAGCAACGCAGGGAAGATGGCTGCCCCTATAATCATGTACAGAAAATAGAATTTAAAAAACCTGAAATCAAAAAACAGGTTGGAAGAAAATGATATGTGGTTTAAAATATTAAAAAAGTAGGAGATATTTTCTCTTTAATATATAAATGTTAAGTGTTGCAGATTATGTTGGTGCTTTGTAAATATAAATTCTTATTATTCATTATTATATAGGGATGTCTTGATTTTTTTCCAATGGCAGATGTGGAGAGAAAGGGTTGGAACAAGGGTTGAGGCGGCAGCCTTCCCATATGTATGGCCAGCTTTACACTTTTTAACAGTGACATTTTGGCGGTCAGATCATTGCACATTAAGAATGGGTACTGAAACCTGCAGGCTTGAAACGTCTGCATATCATTTTATATTACGCTGTCTATAAGCTACAGTGATAAAACAATCAGTGCATAAAGTATTATGGTACAACCGAGCTCTCCATATTCCCATTTACAACCTTCCATTTTCCACAAGCCTACATCTCTGAGCTCTGGACTCTGGTTTACAGTGCGGATGAGACTTCTGAATGATCCGTCACTTCCCCGCCGCACCTCTGCAGTCTTGTGGATTCATGAATCACATCATCACTCTTTTAATGCCATATTGGTCACTAAAGAAAACATTTATTTCTTACGGATGACAAGTATGCTATATGCATGTTGCTTTACTTTTCACATTATAGCATCTTCCCAGCATCTTCCCAATAAAAATAATTTCAGGAATGAAGTAGAATTCATCCATCTTCATCTCATTGTTCCTACTGTGTATGAATGAGCCACGTAAGTATTATTATTATTGATTTATAGAGCTATAAGATCTTCACAGACAGAGGAGGAATAACAGACAGGGCAATTAGAAAAATTATGTAATGCTGAGCAGAATACATCCATAGGAAGGGGAGGCCTGTGTGAACACGCTTATACAACTGCAATTTGTCCAGTCAGCAAATTTTCTGTGAAGTCTCAATGTCTGCGACTTCTGTACATGGAAAGCAATGCACTATAATTGTCCTGTCATATTAGTGTGGAAATGCAGACAAGGGATTTGCTGTAGTCCCCAGTGTTTGGACAAGGACATGTAACCCATATATTTATGAGTATATAGATGTAACAAAGAATACAACCCCGAATTCCATCCGTTGTGACATTTGCCACTTTTAATATTCATCATACCCTTACTTCAAAGTGACAATATAACTGTGTATATCACTGTGTATTACTGTACTGCAGTAAGAATATATACACAATATTATACTGCTGCCTACCAACCTCTAATCTATATGGTTGGGTGACCAACACATCAGTTAAATCTATCTTAGATAGGCATTCTATCTATCCGTCCATCCATCCATTCATCCATCTGTCTGTCTGTCTGTCTGTCCGTCCCTCTGGTATGACTGGAATTATATCACCTGACTCCAACCTATGAAAATTTATTATAAAGTTACAGCATCCCCAGTCTATATCTAATAAACTCCATTGAAGCCAAGCTCAAGGAGTCTATCCAGGGCGCCCATAGCTTATTTTACTTACTAATGGCCCCATGTTTTAAATAAATATTATTTTCCATGCCTGGCAACCGGTTATTTTTACCTATAGGACCCTGAATAGAGAGGTGCGAACCTCACAGATGAGTTTTGTGAAGATTTGCAAGTTTGGCCCAACAATTTTGTTAACCAGAAGCGCTATTATTATACTCTAGCGACCCCAGAGTATAAAAGGCAGAGGCCCGGGGAGGGGGTGGAAAATACATTGATACTCACCTCTCCTGAGCTCTCTTTTGGTGTCCAGAGCACTTTCAGCAGACAAGTGAGGCCTCTTATTGAGGCTCAATGGTTACGTGCGGCCTGATGTCATGATGCTTCAATGGAAAAAGCTGGAAGAAGACCAAATATGCCTGCCAAAAAGTACTAGATAATGCAAGGGAGCCCAGGAATGTGAAGGGTGAGTATCACTGTATATTATTTTTCTGCACCACACCTTCCTTCTGCTTATCATAAATATAATAATGATTCATGGGTGGCAAACCGCTAAAATCTTGGGTTCGGCAGAACCATGATTTTTGAAAAATTCGTATTGAACCCCACCCATTACAAACAGATTCACTCATCTCTACCTCTGAGTATCCAACCAATGTTGGCAATAAGTTTTGGGCCATATAAACACAGTCCAGTCATATTAATGTGACCACCTGTCAAAATCCAGAATAACCTCCTTTCACAGAGTGGACCGCTGCGAGACGTGCAGGAAGAGAGGGGATGTTGTAATGATGGTCACTGAGATGTTGAGCCATGCCGACTCCAGTGCCGTGGCCAGCTGCGCTAGGTTACGCGGTTGAGCATTCATAGCGCAAACAACCCGATCAAGGTGGTCCCACAGATTCTTGATTGGGTTCAAGTCCGAGGAATTTGCTGGCCAAGGGAGTACTGTAAATCATCCTGGTGCTCCTTGAGCCATGCACATACACTGCGAGCTTTATGACACGTCACATTGTCCTGCTGGTAGATGCCATCATCCCAAGGAAAAACAATTCGTATGTAGGAGTGAACATGGTTCGCAAGGATAGATGCATACTTGTGGTGATCCATCGTTCCTTCCACAATGATGAGTGCACCCAGATGGCTGATGGCATTGGTTTTTTAACGTTGACGTCAAAAGTAGGCGGTGGTCACATTAATGTGACTGGTCTGTGTAGTAATCTGGCTACAGGTATCTGATCGGCAAGTCGTATACATAGCCTAGGCACATCAGTGAGGTGGGAACAATATTGATGGCATAGACCCTATTAACAATGATAACCATAACATTTCAGAATTGTTCCAGCTCTGGATATGCCCACATCATATTGAGAAGTCAGATGGAAAATGCATTGTAATATGGTCCATATTATTTTAGTATTTTGTATTGTTGCAGTATCTCCCAGCTATTACTGTGTTTACTAGATTGATTGTGTTTAATACATTTGCTCCATTAAACCTTCCTCACTATTGTGCACAGCGACAGTCCAAAGTCAGTGTTCAGCAGCGAAGACCTGCCTGATGCATTACACCAGGAATCTTTTATACTGTAACAGAGACATGTTCAGTGATTAAAGGCAGACTTCAGTGTGCACAGGTATAGAGAAGTGTTTGTGCAAACCTCCTGACTGCACACACAGACAGGGGACAACTAGAGCAGTGTACACTGGTCACATCTGTACAGGGAAGAGAGACAGATGGGATGAGAAGAGGATCATCCATCATCCTCCATGTCCCAGGGGGTTAGGACTGAGCACGGGCAGAGTAAACTCTTCATTCACTCACACACAGCAGCTCACTGACAATCTTTAGGATACAACACACTGCAAAATCCACTGCGGAAATTAGAAATATTTCTTAAATATTCATGCCGTTTTTTCCAATTAATCACATTTGACAATTCTTTATGTAATATAGGGACATTGCTAAAAGTTAATGCTTAGAAGGTCATACCACTTGCTTCATTATTTTGTATGACGATAGGTATGATATGTAGCAGAGCTGACTGCTTCATTATACTCAGCTCTGCTACATCTGTATAGTACACAGTCAGTCTTAAATTCTACACATTCACCTCTGCACAACGTGTGACTCTCATGAAGCCGGAATGCATTGCACATGTCTACACATATGTGACACACAAATGAGTAAATACTCCATAGTCAGCTAATAATTTGCTTTATGGTTAAGGGGGATATGCTTCACAAGGTCAGGATATTTTATTGCACCCTGAGTGTCCCCTGCAGAGTGAGTGGAGGTTTTCTGTTCCCTTCTCGGCAGGGAAAGTCTCTCATGTGTCTTCATTGTTCTAGTCTCTAAATTGCCGGCTGTGTTCTATGAACTACAGATCCTGGCTGAGACAGTGATGGTATTCAGAGATCAAGGAAAGGATAAAGGTCATATACTGGAGTGTACCTTCTGTCTACTGCTCAGGTTCATGAACTCTTACCCCTTGAACTGGGACACACAAGACCAATGCTGGGCCACAGATACAATGAAGCATATGTTAACCATTTGTCCAGCGACCCGGTCTAGGCCTCATTGCCCTGGTAACCAACCTAGAAGACACTTAGGTATAAGGCATCTTGACATTGGTGACCATGATACTCAACTGTGAGATGTTACTGGTTTGAAGGAAGTCACCCTTGTTCTTTTTACCATCAATGGTTTTATAGTCCTTAACAGGGTCTGACTTTAGGTCAAGAATTTTTCATGACACTCTAGGTCTTTCTGGGCACTGACATCTATGGAAGACTGGTAATTTGTTCTAGTGCAAAGAAATCCTTACGCATGCTAGGATGGGATCAGAAACTGCTTGAGGCAGGTTTCACGCACCATTACATTTTCTTAGAATGTATGAAGCATAGAGGGCGCTATATTTGAGGGTGTAGTCTATGATAAATACCAGTAGTCAGTCTCTTGTATTTGCTTTTCAAAAGAATGTTTTTGTCCGTTTTCTCAAATCCTAAAATTTCCAATATGAAGTTAAAATTTTAAAAGATAACATCATTGCAATGGTAAGTAGGGGTGCAAAAAATCCTCTAGAGGCTTAGTCTACAATCCAATGAGACAGAAAGAAATCCAAAATACAGAGGCAGCATTGTTGTAAGGACATTGGTTCAGTCACCCAAAACGCGACGGTTCAGTCTTACTCCACCTTTCTCAATATTCTGGAATATGGACAGCACAATGGCGGTTATCATATGGCGTTAAAGTCATAGTTGCCAACATATTAAAGGAGACTTGTCTGCAGTTTTGACCCCCATACACTGCTATCATGGCATTGGAATATACACCTTCAATAGCTGTCAGCCAACAGATATTCCTTCTGACATAACTATACACATACATGTGCAGTTCGGCCATTACAATATGTGTTATCAATGGCGATAGGGCAGTATGCCCCTATCAGACATCTCTGGCAGTAGTGTATCTGTTCTGACAACGAAAGCATTAAAATCTAACATGCTTGATCCTTTCTTCCCCTCACTTCAGAGAGTCAGAAGATCCCCCTGATAAACATGACGTAGTAAGACACTGCCACAGTATTTTGTGTGTTCACATGTTCATAAAACATATTCTTTTTCACCTAACCACTAAAACGCTGAGTCTCTGCCACCAAAGAATAGATCCACACATTTGGTAGCACCAGACCCCTGTCTTCCTTAGGTAGCTCCACCTTTTTGAACTTAAAGGGATTTCTACCATTAAAATCACTTTTTTTCTCGATAACACGTAGGAATAGCCTTAAGAAAGGCTATTCTTCTCCTACCTTTAGATGTCTGTGTACTGTGTAAGTGGCCATTTTTGTTGTGGCTGCGGGCATGCGCAGTTGGCTCTGCCCGAGGCCTAGGAGTTTGAACCAGCTCCGGAAGAAGACACGCAGAGAGGCTGTTCCTGAAGAAGATGGAGGCAGCGCTGGAGAGTTCTCTTGCAGCATTGGGGACGTGTCCAATGCTGTTTGAGCACTGGGGCCTGCCCACAGTGCTGTGAGAGAACTCATTTGCATACAGACGAAAACCGAGATTTCTACCGAACGGCGGCGCGGAGAAGACATCTAAACGTAGGGGAAGAATAGCCTTTATTGAGGCTATTCCTACTTGTTATCGAGAAAAAATTTGGTTTTAATGGTAGAATCCCTTTAATTCTAGGTACCCCTGACTTCCATACCAAGTCTTTAGACAGGTTATGTCTGCAGCAAAACTAGTACTTTGGAATCCACAGCGGTGAACTATGTACCACATAAAGTATCTGGGACATCAAAATAATTTTTGACAACTTTTATTTATGTGTATGGGGCCTTTTAAAGCCTTACAGCTGCAGTCTCTGCCTCCCTCCTCAGTACAGTCCCTTAGAGACTCTCTCAGCTGGTTCTGATAAGTCATATAATACTGTATGTGCTACTCTTTTTATGAGGGTAAAGCCCCTTTAAATCTGGAAGTGCCAACTAAAAAATATCCTCTAATGTGAAATATTTCTCATGCCAATGACAATTTGGAGGATTTCAGAGCACATCCATAATGTCTTGGTAACGTTCATCAGATCAGTCAAGGATGGATTAGCTATGAAGATCTCGTCCTCTTTGAGTGATTAGGTAGAGTATGCAAGTGACTTGTGTTGGTTTCCTGTGATTTCATAATGCCGCATCTGGTGTGTACCCGGCCGAGCATTAGTAACAGTCAATCAATAACACCAGTACCAGCACTTTGCTAGCATGGAGCTCTGCTCTGTTGGGAATCGAACAGATTTCTATCAATGTAAGGTACATGTGTATACTGGTGAGAAGCCATTGATGGAATTCCATGTATACAGTATATATACAGTCCCCTCAATAACCTTGAAAAGACATTTTGTTAATAACACTATGGAATATCTATCCAAGCAATTTTATAGCATATATTACATTTTTAATTTTAACAGACAAAATACTTTTGTTTTGTTTTTTTGTATATTTTTGTGTTTTTAGTATTAGTAATTATTAGTCAATGGGGTCCCATGGGATCCTTATGTGTCCATCATTAGACTGATCATTTCTCTGTTCTTCTGTATATTAACAAAAACAGGGATATCTCAGCAAAAGAGGCGCAATTCGCAAATGGGGAAAACACGCTTTAATTCAGCTGACCCTACCCTACCTAAAGGGCTATGTTGATATGTTGGGCTGTAGTGACAGACTCCTTTCAAGGTGATCATTTTTCCTTGCACAGCATGGCAACATTTTTATGGCAGGATTGTTTAGGTTTATAGTCGAGAGACATGTTGGCGTACTATATGGCAAATATGTCTCAGTGTATGGTTATTTTATTATTTATGCACTTTTGTATGAATCTAGCAATTGCCTTGGAATGTGGGTGTAGGTTAATATGTATTTGTGTGCACAGTGCGTACTTGTATACCCATGCATTTGAATCCCTCCTTAATAAAAATTATTGCCACAACTGGTATAATAAAAATATCTGAAGATGAGCAATGCCTGTGGTGTTAGACTTTCACCTTAAAGGGGTTTTCCAGAAATTTAAGCAATCCTGGAGGAGGCTGAGAAACGTGAAACAACAAAAACAATAATACTCTCCTGTCCCTGGTACTCCGGTGTCCACTGTCACTGTCTGTTCCAGCGTGCTTTGTGAACCCGCTGCCAAAAGCCATGCGCCACACGCGACCGCTGAGGCCAATCACATGGAAGGAGTCGGTGACATCATTTACATACGTCATTTATAGGGTTGAGCGATCGGGAAAGATCGGATCCCGATCGGCAATCGAGCAAATTTCACGATCGGGATCGGCTGGAAAATGATCGAAAATCGAATTTTTAAAAATGATCCTGAAATCTCAAGATCGTTCCAACCCTACTCCATAAACATAAAGTAACTAGGGTTGAGCGATAGGGAAAGAACGGATCCCAATCGGTGATCGAGCAAATTTCACGATAGCGATCAGGATCGGCTGGAAAATGATCGAAAATCGGATTTTAAAAACGATCCTGAAATCTCAAGATCGGCTCAACCCTAGTCATTTACATATTTCACTTCCTTTCCTGTGGCCATGTGCAGCGTAGGACTTCCAGCAGCTGCTTCAAGGCGCACGCCGAAAGGGGAAGCAACACCAGACACTGTCATTCCAGGGATAGCTGGGTATGATTTTTTTTTTTTTGTTATTTTTCAACTCTCCTGGCCTCCTCCAGGATTGTATAAATTCCTGAATAACCCCTTTAATATTTTATTTACTTTTTCATCCATATTATTTTTTGTAATATTTTGTAAAAAGTCTCTTTAGACATCGGATGCTGAAATAGTAGTGTTGAATGTGGCAAGGGAGTTAGAAACTATATGAGCAATGAAAAACTAGGATGGAGAAGTACTCAAACGGCACGCAAAATAGTTGGTTCCTGAGATCAACCAAGGTCAAAAATTGTTGAGCTGAATATCCTGGGAGCCATAGATCACTGAGAACTCGAAAGCCAAAATTTCTAGCACGGAGATTAGAGAACCTAGGCCAAATAAAATCATTTCAGGTAACACTAAAATTGAACAATGGTTGTACAGCTACATATATCCCAATTCTTATTCTTTAGATGTGCATTTCATTTTTATTTGTCTAAAATTTTATTTTTGATCTGATAGATATATATTATGAAAACTCCAAGAAGTCTTTTTTTCCTATGGCATGTCTTCAGCTCTGTCTAGAAAGACATTAATATCGAATATGTATGTAATGCTGTATTTGTACAAGTTTCCTCCAGGTTCTCCCTTTTTTTTTTTTTATGTAGATTTTGGGCCCCATATAGGGATCACAATGTACTTTTTTTTTTTTTTTCTATCAGTATGTCTTTCATAGAATGGGAGGAAATACACGTAAACACGGGGAGAACATACAAACTCCTTGCAGATGTTGTTCCTGATGGGATTCAGGTTCTCCCTTTCTTCCACATTCTTAATACTATATATAATACCTAATACTTATTGACTATATTGTTTAATAATAAAAACCAAATACTGATAAATATTCTTTATTTTATTAATCAGTTGTTGGATTATTTAAATTCTATTTTTTGTTATATGGTTATGTGGATGGGCATCTTGACTAAACTACTGTTAACAATATAGGAGTCTGTACAATCTAGACGACTCATTGACTCCTTTGTGACCTATGTGGTGCTCATTATGCAGAATGGGGAAAGAGGGTAGTTGTGACCTTAACCTAATATCAATGTTAGATCCTATGACGATAATGCGATGACGGCTGAAAAGTAATCTTTACAGAGCAGGAAGTATCTGTTATAAAACTGCAAGATTTCAGGATTAGCTTTTTATAAATCTAATAATACAGAGATTAAACATATCCCTAACATTCAAACTTTATTTAAACAATAGAACATTTTTTGATGAAACATTCTCTTTAAAGAGTACCGCCAGTTATAGAAGGTTTTTGTTAGTTTTTTTGTCAAACAGGCCATTAATTTTTGGTGGTTGATCCCTGAAGATGTCCCACTGCACCACCATAGTACTGATAACCACCCGGGGAGGATTAGACGCCAGCACAGATGCCAGCAACATCGCTATGCTTCTGCCCTGCATGAAGCCAGCAGCGGCAGGAGCGATGCTGCTATTCCGGAGGAGCGGAATAACAGCATCGCTTCTGCCGCTGCTGGCTTCATGCAGGGCAGAAGCACAGCGATGTTGCTGGCATTTGTGCCGGCGTCTGTGCATCTGTGCCGGCGTCTACACTCCCCGGCATCCGCCTCTCTATTACAGCGGATGCCGGGGTCTGTATTCACATATGCAAAGCCAAGCGGCGAGATGCCGCTGGCCCTGCGTGCACGCTCATAGACCAGTCTAGCCTTCACAATGCGAATACAGACCCGGCATCCGCTGTAATAGAGAGAGGCGGATGTCGGGTCGGTATTCGCATTGTGAAGGCTAAACTGGTCTATGAGCGCGCATGCAGGACCAGCGGCATATCGCCGCTTCGCTTTGCATATGTGACCCCGCCCACCAATGACGCAACAAAGCCTGAAGACAGAAGATTTCACAGCAACGAAGACTGGTGAGTATGCGACGTGGGACAACCCCTTTAAGTGTTCTGGCCATGGTCTTACTTTATTTGGAAGGCTTGATGATAACCCAGTAAAGCCAGAAGAATCTTACAGGATCAGAAGCTGTTGTGTGCCCCAGTGAGCTACTTTGGTCTAGAAAATGATGGTGCTTTCAGAGGTTGGACCTCCGCCAATAAAAACATCCAGTATTTCTCTTTGAAATATCAAACATCATATACAGCTGGAGCTATGCCTTAGAAGAACACCCTGAGCGTAAGAAAACAAATACTGTAATACTGTGGGGCAGATTATTAATTACTGATAACTTCTACATGGTAGAAAAAGCAATCTTAGAACAGATAGTCATAAACCAGGCCCGGTTTTTCAGATTGTCCAATGTTGTTTAATAAATCTGCTCTGCGTTTAGATTGTAATTACACTGCTTATTAGTTGGCTTCATTTCTGGCAAAAACAAAAATAATGAGCCAAAATGTGGACGTATAGTTGGCATTTGGTGTTGCGTATTGTTTTCTTTTTTTTAATAAAGTCCACCCATTTCTTCATATGACCCATCCGCTTGTTGGATAAGGTGCAGAAACTAATAGACACTTAGTAAATGAGGTGTAAAGAATGTATGTCAGTTTTGTGGTGCAAATTCCCTCACAGTCCTAGCGCCAGAGTCTCAGAGAGAAAGTACTAGAGAGAAAGTACTAGACATAAGATGGTGATCACCGGGCTCTACCAATAGATGCAAATTTTGGATCTTCATGTGGGTCTGTTGCCAGCTGAAAGCATGCTTGACCATCTAGGGCAGGGGTCCAGGTCATTGGGTGTTTTTTGCCGATCCGCAGTGTGGCGGGCTGGCCTCAGTCTTAGCTGGATACTTCACTCTAGGCCATATTGCTATGATAACGTGAATACTATCGGGTAGCACGGCGTCCTGTAGAAGCTACCCGATAGTTTAAATGTTACCACAGCAACGTGGCCTAGTGCGAAGTATCCAGCTGAGACTGAGGCCAGCCCACCACCCCGCTGCAATGTTGCTGCTAAGGATCTTGCACTACCCAATAGTTTACACGTTACCCTAACAACATGGCCTAGCACGAAGTATCCAGCCTCGGTGTCTAGCAATTCGCCATGCCCGCTTAAATTCACACCTCGCAAAGCATCCCGGCAGAGACCCTTCCCGTCCACATGGTGGAGCCCACCTATAGCCACACTCCCATATGACCAAAGACCCGCCCTTGCCCCACCCCCATCCCGCTCTGCCAGGCCATGGAAAAATGGTCTTGCTTGAACCAGTCCCTGGTAAATAAAGGTTGGGGACCACTGATCTAGGGACTGTGTCAGAACCAGTTATTGGTTGGATGGCTGGTGCTATTATCAGTACAATCCTATTAAGACACCACTGCTCTTTGTGTCATGTCCTAATTGTGTAAGTAAAGGTTTACATAAGGCCATTGGAAATATTTGTTGTCAAGTAAAAATAAGAACATACTGTATAAAAGATACATCTCTCCTTTTGTTTGCAATATACTTGACAGCTGTATCCAGCTGGAGGTCAGCGGTGCTCACTAGAGACTAGTCACAACAGTATGTAGGCCCATTTTTCAGAAACACGCTGGGACAGTCTATATTAAGGGTCACAGTCACAAGGAGAATGGCTGGGTCAGAGATCTCGGGGAAGACTTGTACAGGAAGAGACAGCTCCAAATCCAATGCACTTTTTGCAATATGCGATATCGTATTTCCACATAAGGATCTCAGGATAGTCACACTGATCCAAGGAAAGTCACCAGCGATGAAATGTTCTGGAAGCTGGGAGAGTAAATCTAATTTTGCCATGCTTGGCATAGTAAATAAATGAATAATAGTTAGTATAATTTTAGTATGTGTTAAACTGTAATATCAGATTAAATGGGATTAGTGTATTAGAAATCCCCTGGATCATGTTCCCCTTGTCTTTCTGTTGTGCGGATCTGTCTGTCATTGCTGCATGTCATCAAGGTATCATAATGTTTGCAGAGTGTTCTCCGCCTGCTCCTGACTAAGCTCATATATAGGCTGTAAAGTTCCCCTTCTGTTGTTGACTTTGACAAATGTCAGTCTAATTGATCCAAGTAGGCAAATGCTACCTACTGCTTCTGTGTCTACACCATCACCTTCATAGCTGTCTTCCTTGCGCTTATATCTTACTTCTCTTTACATATAAATGAAGGTCTGTTTTTATCCTTTATAACATTTATGTGGTCTCTCAGCCTCTCACTTCTACCAAATCAGTTCTCTCTAGGCTGCGCTGATGAAGTCCAACCAGACAGAAATGGTGCCGTCCGTAGCTGAGAAATTGATTTGGTTATAACCCCGCATTATGCAGTAAAGACTTCTGGGAAAGTCGGGCATGATGTTCAGGGTGCTTCCCATAGAGGGCGGCATAACAGAGGCACTGTCTCCCTGTTTACATCTTGGGAGACAGATTTGCATATTCTTCCCATGTTCCCTTGCAGTGGAGCAACTATGGCTGTATAAGTCTCCACACACCTGAGAAGGTGGTCTCTCCCTAAGGATGGACGTTATCCCCATAACATTTATTAGTCAGAGGTGTAGCTATAGGTGATGTAGAGGTTTCAGTACCCCAGGCCCAAAATATAACTCTCCCCATGTAAGAGATTTTTATTATTGAAAATGTGATAAGTGGGGGCCCTGTTACTGAGTGTGCATTGGGGCCAAGGAACTTTCTGTCACAAGATCTGTCTCTGACTTTTGAATGTTAACTATAACTTTTATATATTCTTTCAATTTCCGTTTTTAATGGTGAGAAATATTTGAGGGTTATTTCTTTCCTCTCCAGGCTTAAAATGTTGATGAACCTATTGTAAAGATAGGCCACTTATATCATATATGTAGAGATCTGACTCCTAGCATCTCCATCTAATAGCTGTTCTCAGCAGCTGACACACAGAGAATGGAGCAGGAAGCAGACAGCTCTGTATAGCATCAGAACTGAGTCACTGAAGCTTAGCTCTTATTCACATGAATGGCAGTCGATCTGCAATACCTGATCTGGCCACTACACAGAGAACAGAGCTGGCTTCTTTCTGCTCCATTCTCTGTATATCAGTTGTTGAGAACATCTGATCGGTGGGGGTGTCAGGAGTCCACTATATGAATGAAAATTATTATTAGTATTAGTAATTTGAGTGTTGGTCCACTCTGCTCCTTAAAATGCTCAGTTGAGTTCTGCGCTCCTTTATCTCTGATTGGTTTTGCTCAGCTCTATGCCGAGACACAAAAAGGGCAATGTATGGGCTCCTAGAAATTCTGTGAATCTGTACATCACTCTCTGCCTCTCCAGGGATCAGCTGAGCAAAACCTGCTGAAGGCAGACACAACGTTCAGCTGAACACTTTGCCCCTGGGTTTCACATCTGCTCATTATTCTCAGTACCTCAGACACCCACCATTCCAAATTTTTTGCATGTCACTAATATATTACCAATGATCTCAATTACCTATTTTGCCTTCTTAGTAGAGATGAGCGAACACTAAAATGTTCGAGGTTCGAAATTCGATTCGAACAGCCGCTCACTGTTCGAGTGTTCGAATGGGTTTCGAACCCCATTATAGTCTATGGGGAACATAAACTCGTTAAGGGGGAAACCCAAATTCGTGTCTGGAGGGTCACCAAGTCCACTATGACACCCCAGGAAATGATACCAACACCCTGGAATGACACTGGGACAGCAGGGGAAGCATGTCTGGGGGCATAAAAGTCACTTTATTTCATGGAAATCCCTGTCAGTTTGCGATTTTCGCAAGCTAACTTTTCCCCATAGAAATGCATTGGCCAGTGCTGATTGGCCAGAGTACGGAACTCGACCAATCAGCGCTGGCTCTGCTGGAGGAGGCGGAGTCTAAGATCGCTCCACACCAGTCTCCATTCAGGTCCGACCTTAGACTCCGCCTCCTCCCGCAGAGCCAGCGCTGATTGGCCGAAGGCTAGCCAATGCATTCCTATGCGAATGCAGAGACTTAGCAGTGCTGAGTCAGTTTTGCTCAACTACACATCTGATGCACACTCGGCACTGCTACATCAGATGTAGCAATCTGATGTAGCAGAGCTGAGGGTGCACTAGAACCCCTGTGCAAACTCAGTTCACGCTAATAGAATGCATTGGCCAGCGCTGATTGGCCAATGCATTCTATTAGCCCGATGAAGTAGAGCTGAATGTGTGTGCTAAGCACACACATTCAGCACTGCTTCATCACGCCAATACAATGCATTAGCCAGTGCTGATTGGCCAGAGTACGGAATTCGGCCAATCAGCGCTGGCTCTGCTGGAGGAGGCGGAGTCTAAGGTCGGACCTGAATGGAGACTGGTGTGGAGCGATCCTAGACTCCGCCTCCTCCAGCAGAGCCAGCGCTGATTGGCCGAATTCCGTACTCTGGCCAATCAGCGCTGGCCAATGCATTCTATTAGCCCGATGAAGTAGAGCTGAATGTGTGTGCTTAGCACACACATTCAGCTCTACTTCATCGGGCTAATAGAATGCATTGGCCAGCGCTGATTGGCCAGACACACACATTCAGCACACACATTCAGCTCTACTTCATCGGGCTAATAGAATGCATTGGCCAATCAGCGCTGGCCAATGCATTCTATTAGCTTGATGAAGCAGAGTGTGCACAAGGGTTCAAGCGCACCCTCGGCTCTGATGTAGCAGAGCCGAGGGTGCACAAGGGTTTAAGTGCACCCTCGGCTCTCCTACATCAGAGCCGAGGGTGCGCTTGAACCCTTGTGCAGCCTCGGCTCTGCTACATCAGAGCCGAGGGTGCGCTTGAACCCTTGTGCACACTCTGCTTCATCAAGCTAATAGAATGCATTGGCCAGCACTGATTGGCCAGAGTACGGAATTCGGCCAATCAGCGCTGGCCAATGCATCCCTATGGGAAAAAGTTTATCTCACAAAAATCACAATTACACACCCGATAGAGCCCCAAAAAGTTATTTTTAATAACATTCCCCCCTAAATAAAGGTTATCCCTAGCTATCCCTGCCTGTACAGCTATCCCTGTCTCATAGTCACAAAGTTCACATTCTCATATGACCCGGATTTGAAATCCACTATTCGTCTAAAATGGAGGTCACCTGATTTCGGCAGCCAATGACTTTTTCCAATTTTTTTCAATGCCCCCGGTGTCGTAGTTCCTGTCCCACCTCCCCTGCGCTGTTATTGGTGCAAAAAAGGCGCCAGGGAAGGTGGGAGGGGAATCGAATTTTGGCGCACTTTACCACACGGTGTTCGATTCGATTCGAACATGGCGAACACCCTGATATCCGATCGAACATGTGTTCGATAGAACACTGTTCGCTCATCTCTACTTCTTAGACCTGTTGCTTTCCTTAGGATGCATTCATACGACTGTTTAAACTGTGAAACTTGGTCCATATTGGCCTGGATTTAACAGCCTGTACCTTATGCTATAAGAGGATCTCTTAGTAATCCAGTTATCTATGCTGCAAGGAGTCCCTGCCTCTCAGGGACATATTGTCCTGTTCTGTAATCGGTATGGGACACTATGTTGCCAGGAGGCAGTATATGCTGTTAGGAGTCCCTTTCCCCACATAATGTCAAGGCAGCCTGAGTTTCATGGATGAAATTTGGTCGCGTGAATGAGCCCTCAGTCGACTACTGGTATAAAGTATAAGGAAAACGTTTGTTTTTGTACCGTGTTACTCAGTGGGTATGAAATATAAAAAACAAAAAACTTGAGAGTCTTCAGTAGTTGATACCTTTTTTAATGGCTAACTAATAATGATGACAGATTACAAGCTTTCGAAGCTCTTGGCTTGGTTTTAAAATGACCTGAAGAAGAAGCCCAGAGCTTTGAAAGCTTGTAATCTGTCATTATTATTAGAGATGAGCGAACAGTAAAATGTTCAAGGTTCGATATTCGTTTCGAGTAGCCCCTTAATATTCGACTACTCGAATCGAATATCGAACCTATTATAGTCTATGGGGGGAAAATGCTCGTTTCAGGGGTAGGCATCATTCGATCAAATTATACTTACCAAGTCCATGAGTGAGGGTCGGGCTGGATCCTCCGAGCAGTCTTCTCCTTGCAGCGTCCCCGCGGCATCTTCCGGCTCTGAATTCACTCTGCTAGGCATCGGGCCTGGGCAGAGCCGACTGCACATGCCCGCACTACAAGTGGACATGCGCAATCGGCTCTGCCCAGGCCCGATGCCTGACAGAGTGAATGAAGAGCCGGAAGAGGCCGCAGGGAAGCTGCACGGAGAAGACTTCTAAAGGTAGGAGAAGAACCAGCGTTGATTGGCCGACTGTATATTCGGCCAATCAATGCTGGTTCTGCATCGAACTTTTCCATTCGAATAGCGAGTGGTACTCGATCGAGTACAAGTATTTCGAATACCGTAGTATTCGATCGAATGCCTACTCGATCGAATACTACTCGCTCATCTCTAATTATTATTAGTTAGCCATTAAAAAAGTTATCAACTACTGAAGACTCTCAAGTTTTTTGTTTTTTATATTTCATACTGGTATAAAGACATTTGTGGTTAACTTGTGGATTCTAACTACAGTTAGTCTCCTCTGTAGTCAGATTCCATCATTAGAAGCTTTTTTATGCTATTTCTCCAGACTCAGCCATACATATGCACACTTATCATTCTTGAGAACAAAAGGTTAGGACTAGAGATGAGTGAGTACTATTCGAAACGGACGTTCTGAATAGCACGCACCCATAGGAATGAATGGAAGCGGCCAGCACGCAGACTTTGCTGGCGGCCAGCCGCTTAACCCCCTGCGTGCCTACGTGGCTGCATCTATTCATTCCTATGGTTGCCTGCTATTCTAAACTGGAGTTTTGAATAGTACTCGCTCATCTCTAGTTAGGACATCTGGAAATTCAACAAACTCAACTCTTCTTTCGTTGCAGAGATTGATCCTGTAGTGTATCATTTCTTAGGGCCCCTTCACACGGCGTAAGTGCGCCGCTCATTAAAACCCATACACACGAGTGCTTGAAAACACATCCCATTCACTTCAATGGGAGCGCGCATGAAGCCGGCTTTACGCGCGCTCCCATTGAAGTGAATAGGATGTGTTTTGCAGTGCTCGCGTATACGGGTCTAAATGAGCGGCGCGCTTACGCCGTGTAAAGGGGCCCTTAGATTTCACACAGCAGACTGCAGTAAATGAAAAGAGCCATCAGGTAGAAAGGAAGGACCAATGAGACATTAGAGTTTAGACTGGTGAGAGAAGTAGGAGATACTGTCTGTCAGTGGAGAATTGCTTCACACAGTAGTGGAAAATGTCTAGTATTTGCCACAATGCAGTTTGCAGTGGCCTGATGCCAGGGGTGGGCACAAACAAGTCTTGTCCAGTGTAGTTAAACACAGAAATAGGGCAACAAGAAATGCAAGTGAGGAAAATCTATCTACAAATCTTCTTTCTTTCTTTCTTCCCTGGAACTTCGAACCCGTATAAAGAGGGGTTTAAATATATAACATATGAACAAATGATGAAGACGACAAATACAATAAACTTGCTGAGCGACAGACTGGCACAGAAGGAGTGTGGGCCATGCCCGCGAGGACTTCCAATCTAAGAGAGACTGAGACATAAGGTGATATCATATGGTTACATAGTATTTTGACTAGGGATTTGGCATGCATTCAAGATTACCCACTACAAGAGTAATTTACAATCACATGGTAAAAGTATAGTAACACGCCATTGTTAAGCAATGCATCTTCTTTAGGTAGCGTTAACCATTGCTGTTGTCCTGTACAATGTTCTGTTTGATCTCTCGCTTGTCTTGCTGGCGTTTGTCTGAGGTATTTGGATTGCTATGTAAATGTTATGGAGATGAGAGATGGTAAGCATCAAATAATGACAGCTTCTCACAGGTTCAGAGAGTGTGAAGCTGTAAAGAATGTGCCAATTACTCCGCTAACCTTTCTGTATACATAGGCCCGACTTTGGCCTTGCCAGAACTGTAAAACACTTTTGCAATGTTTTCTACCCAGATACATTACATGCAAGCCAGCAAAGCGAGAATATCAATTTCTCTTCTGTAGTGAGCTGTAGCCTCTCAATCGCCAGCTGTTTACACACCATGTGAGCACACAATCTATGCCGAAATATGGAAATCTGGAATCTGCACATAGCCTTTCACATGATATAGTGCTTTGTAGAGTTTTTTTTTTTTTAACAGTGCTAAAAATGAAAGAGGTTTTACTATGACCTCCTCTTTGTTTAATATATTTCATGCAGAGATATAGTTATTATAGCCAGGCATATGTATTCAGTGCACCCATATAGACTGCATAGTACTAATTGAATCTAATAGATGCCATATAGCATAAAATTGTGTTGAACCAAAGCAGTAAATATCCTGTGTCAAATGCTGTCCTTCATTGACTCTGCATAGGACATATGCCAAATGTGCAATGTGATCCTGCATTAAGTCTTGCTCATGTTAGTGGGGCTGGCAGTGGGGTCCTGTCATGTCCGCTGATGCCCAGATGTCCTTCTATTGTGCTGATCTCTGTACAGGCTAGAGACAGAGAACAGAGCCAGGTGGCATTACTACATACACCTGGGACAATCTGCTATGCCTCATCTCTATTATCTGCCATTTTATTAGCTGGTGTAGATATGCATTAGAACTGATGTCAGTCTGTGACGTCAATTCTGGGATATTTGCCGGACTGCAGCTGGCCAAGTCCCTCTTGCTAAGCCTGTCTGATTTTTTTCCTTTAATGTGGCACAAAAGCACAAAATACAGCTTGTGCAAACATCTGCAGCAGATACTGGCATCAATAGCTTAACAAACCCCCCTTGATGTTTTATATACTATTTTCCATATAATTGGATGTTTATGTTTCCAACAAATAGTTGTCAATAATATGACATAACACAAATATTCCAGTTCCCTGTCATTCCTATATAGACTCTTCCCGGATCCTACCCCATCTTTATTTACTTGGCTCCTATGAAGTCATATTAAACAAGACATATGACCACTGCAGCCAGTCACCGCCAGTAGGCATGTTACCACTACCATTACCATGTGACAACACCCCATGTCATCACTAGAGCCCCAAAAACTGGAAGTGTTGATGACAAAGGTGGTTTAAAACTACCATGGGCTGAATAAAGATTGTGGGCCCTCCACCAGGTCCTTTTATATGGACTGGTTACCACCTGACTGACCATTCATAGGATTGCTCTTTCTCAGTCAATTTCCAGTGTTGTTGGCTTTTTACATTGCACATACCCAATGTGTACAACATGCACCAGGGATATTACCAAACCCAGGGATCAGATCTGTGTAGCCCAAGGTAATTTTATTTTTGCTGGACATGGGTATAGGAAAGAGGACTTAACAGTGAATAGGTAGTGGGCTCCCTAGCAATGCCCCTTTGTTTATGTGAATACAGATTGTAGCCTTACATATATTTACAGGTACATGTAAAATTCTACTGCCACCGCAGGCCAGTGCCATATACTTTTTAACGTTGGTGAGAGATGGTCACTGGCCCTCCTGGAGCCTCAGGCCCGCCCAGCAGCCATAATAGGGCATATTATAATTCGCTACTGTTTGTCAGGGGATTGGTATGGTGTTATTTCTTTAGTTTTTTTTTATATCATTGTCAGCTGTTTGTTTCCTCCTATACAGACAATACTTGATAGAACAACAGCTTTAGCCAGGATGAGTTGAGTTGGCTTGACCACAACCTTATTGTCTTTTGCTATATGGAAGTCGGGTGATATCGGGCTCCTCAATTTGAAACCAGGTGTATGTGGTTTTCTTCCTAAACTCCAAAAACATACATTATTAAACCTCTATGAAATTGCTCCTAGTTTGTGCTTAAAATGCAGAAAATAATTTGTGAACCCCATCAGGGACAGGGACTGATGTGAGTGTTGAAATCTCTGTACAGCATTGCAGAATATGTCTGTGCTATATATGCTCCATGAAATAAATATATAAATGGAGCCTCTGGGGATTTTTCTCTAAACACCTGTTTACTCGTAGCAATTATCATTACGGTTAGAACAATTCCAGACGTTCAGAATGATAATTGCTTGGTGTAAATTGCCAAATTATAGACTATGTTGTCGTATTGTTCTTTATATTTTAACATGTAAATGGTCCTCCCCATGACTCGTCCTGGTGCATTGTATTACTACTTTAATTGCACACATATCATCGATGGTACATACAATAGTTGTAATGATACAAACATCCATCTTATGGTCGTAACTTTCAGCTGTGCAAAGAAAATGATACAAGTAAATGGAGCTTTACGTTTAGAGTCTGAATTCATGTACATATAAATGACATAGTATCCTGTGACGGACATGTCATGGCCACATTTAACCACATGCGGTATGCATCGCAGTGTTATGGTTAGAGAATGGGACAATGATCATTTGACAGATCCTGTCAAGCACGGTAATGCAATATGGTTGTCATGTAGTTGTTAAAGGAAGATAGGGATCAATTCATGGCATATTTGCTTTAACTGTAATCTGGAAAACATTACTGTCATAAGGTACTTTGTAAGTATGTTGAGCCTGCTTATAGGGAACCTGTCTGGCTGTTTGTAACCATTAGGGTAAGTTCACACAAGGTTTTTTTGGACCGAAACCTGAGGCGGAGGTGGAATTTTTCGCTAGAGGAAAATTCCGCTACTGGAAAAAAACGCTAGCAGAACCCATTGAAATCAATGGGAGGCTTTGGAAAATTCCACACCACATTCCTCACCATTTTCCTCCGTGTGAATGGATCCTAAGGGTAGGTTCACATGGGGTTTTTTGGTCCGGAACCTGAGGCGGAGGTAGCCGTGACTGAATGCCGATGCACTGCACCGGCATCCAGTCGCGCACTCCGCTCCGTATTAGGCACAATAAATGGGCCTTGTCAGGAGGAGGGAGTGTCTTAAGGTTGAATCGCAAGGCGAATCGGCCTGAAGAATGAGCATCTTGCTTCTTTTTCCGGGAGCCGTTTGTTCCGTTTGATTTTAGCTCCGGAAGAAGATGCGTGAAGAGGACGTTCCTGAAGAAGATGGAGGCAGTGCTGGAGAGTTCTTTGGGAACGCCCCCAGTGCTGTTTGAGCGTTGGGGCCCGCCTCCGGTGCTGTGATAGAAATCATTTACATACCGACTAAAAATGGGATTTATAGCGAATGGCAGCGCCAAGAAGACATCTAAAGATAGGAGAAGAATAGCCTTTCTTAAGGCTATTCCTACATGTTAGTCACAAAAAAAAATTGTTTTAATGATAGGATCCCTTTAACATGCAGTAGGATGATAACAGCCCGTCCATTTTATTTCACTGTTACCTTGCAAACTCACCAACTAGAGTGAATTCTAATGGGAAACTTATTTTCACGGGAGTTTCCCGTTAGACTTGTCTTTGATTTATCCAGTATGAAGCCGCACAAATTGTCAGCTGTAAGTGTGTCACTCGCACAATAAAATTGATTGTAAACAACCTGCAGTTGCACTATGACATAGAAATAAGCTGAAGAGTGACGCGCTCTGTCAGCTGCTGGATCCACATGCAGCTGTGTGTGTGTGGTGTCAGATAAATTACAGGCAACTCAAGAGGCATAACTGCAGTGAGGGGATTTAGATGCATTACTGGAGCTATGTAGAGAATGCTACAGTAACTGCAGGTCAGGCACCCTATGCTGTCAGATGAGAAGCAGTCATCATTTCCAAAGCCTTCCATCATCTCTCACAGCAGCTATCAATGAGGCTCTGTGACCGTGTGCAACACCATAGCACCTACATACAGTTCAGGAGAAATTCCCTAGTTGTCACAAAGCGGTGCCAGAGCAGGGTGGACTAAATATTGCCCGACGGCAAACATATACAAGAGACTCAGAGTCTACAGATCGGTGTTTCTTGTTTAACTGGAAATCCTAGTCATGTTTCAAAGCTGTTTAATGGGTTGGACAACAGAATAACTACACTGGTCAGAAAAATAAAGGGAACACTCAAATAACACCTCCTAGATCTGAATGAATGAAATATTCTCATTGAATACTTTGTTCTGTACAAAGTTGAAAGTGATGACAACAAATTCACACAAAATCAACAATGGAAATCAAATTTATTAAGCATTGGAGGCCTGGATTTGGAGTCACCCCCAAAATTAAAGTGGAAAAACACACTACAGGCTGATCCAACTTTGATGTAATGTCCTTAAAACATGTCAAAATGAGGCTCAGTAGTGTGTGTGGCCTCCATGCGCCTGTATGACCTCCCTACAACACCTGGGCATGCTCCTGATGAGGTTGCGGATGGTCTCCTGAGGGATTTCCTTTCAGACCTGGACTAAAGCATTTGCCAACTCCTGGACAGTCTGTGGTTCAACGTGACCTTGGTGGATGGAGCGAGACATGATGTCCCAGATGTGCTCAATCGGATTCAGGTCTGGGGAACAGGCGGGCCAGTCCATAGCTTCAATGCCTTCATCTTGCAAGAACTTCTGACACACTCCAGCCACATGAGGTCTGGCATTGTCCAGCATTAGGAGGATCCCAAGGCCAACCGCACCAGCATATGGTCTCACAAGGGGTTTGGGTATCTCATCTCGGTACCTAATGGCAGTCAGGCTACCTCTGGCGAGCACATGGAGGGCTGTGCGGCCCTCCAAAGAAATGCCACCCCACACCATTACTGACCCACTGCCAAACCGGCCTTCTTTAACCTCTATAGTGAACCACCTTTCCAATCAGTTATGGCCCTGAAATTTATATATAATATGTTTTTCTTTATTCCTATTTTTGCTCTTTATGATAATGTCATATACCCAGTTACTGGATCTTCTATAAATAAGCGCTCTTCAGTTTGTCTTTATTCCCAGCATTTCATTAATGTCCATGGTTATAGTGCATTAGCTGTGCCACACTTCTGTATCTTTGGTACTAATGCCTCTGAATAATTTATTCCCCATTATGTGGAACACATTTTCTTACGTGTTAAGCCAAGTAAATGATTGATTAATGTCAATATAGAAAATAGTCAAATGTTTAATGTACTGTATATATGGACATTGTATAATGAAACATAAAACTTTACTATACAGAGTATATGACTTTATTAAGCATTCATATGTCAGTTTGGCATAAACAAGATCCCACATTTTTGCGAATGCTGTTTTTGTTTAAAGAATGCAACTTTATCATGTATTACACCATGCTCACCATGTTCCCAAAATAGGCCATGGGCCATTAATGAGAGGTTTCCCATTGCCCAGCAAATTTACTTCAAATGACATCAGGAACCGGATTTAAGGATATTTTTTCAGCCACAAATATATTTTTTGCACTGATCAGTATCTGATCTGTGGAGATCTGACACCCGGGCCCCACACAGATCAGCTCTTCCATCTGCAGAAATTGGATATGGAGCATATGCAGTCCACCATGCAGCTGCAACTGTCTACTGTATAGCAGTGGGGCTGGTTAAGGGCAGCTCTGATCCTGTTACTTAAATAGGAAGAAACTTAATGTGATCCCTGTCCACTACTGTAACTTCCAGCCCCCAGAAGTTGCTGAAAAGCTGATCTGTCGGGGTATTGGATCTCCACAGATCAGATACTGATGACCTATTCTGAGGACAGGTCATCTACACTCACCGGCCACTTTATTAGGTACACCATGCTAGTAACAGGATGGACCCCCTTTTGCCTTCAGAACTGCCTCAATTCTTCATGGCATAGATTCAACAAGGTGCTGGAAGCATTCCTCAGAGATTTTGGTCCATATTGACATGATGGCATCACACAGTTGCCGCAGATTTGTCGGCTGCACATCCATGATGCGAATCTCCCGTTCCACCACATCCCAAAGATGCTCTATTGGATTGAGATCTGGTGACCGTGGAGGCCATTGGAGTACAGTGAACTCATTGTCATGTTCAAGAAACCAGTCTGAGATGATTCCAGCTTTATGACATGGCTCATTATCCTGCTGAAAGTAGCCATCAGATGTTGGGTACATTGTGGTCATAAAGGGATGGACATGGTCAGCAACAATACTCAGGTAGGCTTTGGCGTTGCAACGATGCTCAATTGGTACCAAGGGGCCCAAAGAGTGCCAAGAAAATATTCCCCACACCATGACACCACCACCACCAGCCTGAACCGTTGATACAAGGCAGGATGGATCCATGCTTTCATGTTGTTGACGCCAAATTCTGACCCTACCATCCGAATGTCGCAGCAGAAATCGAGACTCATCAGACCAGGCAACGTTTTTCCAATCTTCAATTGTCCAATTTCGATGAGCTTGTGCAAATTGTAGCCTCAGTTTCCTGTTCTTAGCTGAAAGGAGTGGCACCCGGTGTGGTCTTCTGCTGCTGTAGCCCATCTGTCTCAAAGTTCAATGTACTGTGCATTCAGAGATGCTCTTCTGGCTACCTTGGTTGTAACGGGTGGCTATTTGAGTCACTGTTGCCTTTCTATCAGCTAGAACCAGTCTGGCCATTCTCCTCTGACCTCTGGCATCAACAACGCATTTCCGCCCACAGAACTGCCGCTCACTGGATGTTTTTTTCTTTTTCGGACCATTCTCTGTAAACCCTAGAGATGGTTGTGCGTGAAAATCCCAGTAGATCAGCAGTTTCTGAAATACTCAGACAAGCCCTTCTGGCACCAACAACCATGCCACGTTCAAAGGCACTCAAATCACCTTTCTTCCCCATACTGATGCTCGGTTTGAACTGCAGGAGATTGTCTTGACCATGTCTACATGCCTAAATGCACTGAGTTGCCGCCATGTGATTGGCTGATTAGAAATTAAGTGTTAACGAGCAGTTGGACAGGTGTACCTAATAAAGTGGCCGGTGAGTGTATATGAAAATTGCATTTAGGGCTGGAAAGCCCCTTTAATTGTCACTTAAATTTATATCAGTTCCTAACTTAGATTTTTTTTTTTTTTAATATAGATTGTGAACCCCATATAGGGATCACAATGTACTTTTTTTTCCTATCGGTATGTTTTTGTCTATTGGGCTGCCTGACTGATGCTCTGTCTTCCTAATTACATCATGGAAGACAGACTTGCACATCCTCAGTGAACGCCCTCTATTGGACTGCATGACTGAAGCACTGACTTCCTAATTACATCATGGAAGACAGATTTGCATATTTTTTTCCATGTTCCTTTGCACAGTGGAGCGCTAATGGCTTAAGAAGACTCCACACACCTAAATGGTGGTCTCTCCCTATGGAGTGACGATATCCCCCTAACCCTGTCTAGAAGCCTCTCACCTCTACCAGGTCAGTCTTGTCTGCGCTGGGTTGAAGAGGTGCAATAACATTGAAACAGCTGTCCTCGGCTGAGAGACTGTACTTGGTAAAATCCCACATCATTACAAACAAAGGCTTCTGGGAAGGTCGGGCATGATGTTAAAGGGAGCGCCCTCTATTGGGCTGCCTGACTGAGGCACTGACTTCCTAATTACATCATGGAAGACAGATTTGCATATTTTTTTCCATGTTCCTTTGCACAGTGGAGCGCTAATGGCTTAAGAAGACTCCACACACCTAAATGGTGGTCTCTCCCTATGGAGTGACGATATCCCCCTAACCCTGTCTAGAAGCCTCTCACCTCTACCGGGTCAGTCTTGTCTGCGCTGGGTTGAAGAGGTGCAATAACATTGAAACAGCTGTCCTCGGCTGAGAGACTGTACTTGGTAAAATCCCACATCATTACAAACAAAGGCTTCTGGGAAGGTCGGGCATGATGTTAAAGGGAGCGCCCTCTATTGGGCTGCCTGACTGAGGCACTAACTTCCTAATTACATCATGGAAGACAGATTTGCATATTTTTCCTATCAGTATGTCTTTGTAGAAAGGGAGGAAATCCATGCAAACACGGGGAGAACATACAAACAACTTGCAGATGTTGTTCCTGGCAGGTTTCAAACCCAGGACCCCAGCACTGCAAGGCTGCAGTGCTCACCACTGAGCCACTGTGTTGCCCCCAGTTCCTAATGTAGATTTGGCTTTCTGCTGCATAGATGGCCAGAGATGCGCTGAATTTATTTGGAGGTGAAAACCTATTATAAATTAGCACACAGTAGATTAAGAATTGTGAATGAGATGCCCATCTTGTTAAATCCTCCCTTCCACCGTTCTTTAGGCTGAGGCCTCATGTTGCGCAAACACAGCTTCTTTTGTTGCAGATTTTGCTGCTTTTTTTTTTTTTTTAAGGCAAACCTAGGAATGACCACAAAAGGAATGGGAAATATATAGAAAGCTCTTATACTTCTACCTTCTGCTCAATCCACTCCTGACTTTGGCTAAAAAAAAAAATGCAACAAAATCTGCAACAAAAAAGCTGTGTTTCCGCAATGTGGAGTCTTAGTCTTAAAGGCATTGTCTGGGTTGCAGAAAAATATTAAACCAGCTGAAAAGTGTAAAACTAAAACATGAATATTCATCTCCTCATTCCCTGCAGATCCATTGCCGACTCTCTGTTGATCCTCCTCATCTCTGTTTAAGTGATCGCTACAGCAAATCAATGGCCATAGCGGTCACATGAATTATTACTGCCTTGTAGATCAGTGAGGGGAGTCAAGATACCAGTGATAGGGCATTCCCCACTTGGGCCACTGACTACGATAGTCACATGCCATCTAGATGTACTAAACAGCAAGAATAAGAGAACTGACACATAGCCAGGGCACAAAAAGATGAATTTTCCTTCTTTTCTATTTTAGTCTGCAGCTTGTTTTAAATTTTTTTTACAGTATTATCTAGTCACACCTTTTTAATTTCTCCCCATTTTCCACATATCTACTTACTGTCATTATAGAGAATTATTCATTGTCCATATTCAGATGCTAAAAACCTGCCATGGTTATCACCGACTACATTAAACCATAAATCTCTATTATCAACATTAATAAATCATTTTTAAGTTAAGTTTCTTCCATTTGACTATAGTCTATAAAGCTGGTCATGCACTTTCACATGCAGTCGGCTATTCCTACCTAACTCATCATGTGCTTGTACACATTGTACTCAGTTCACATTCTCATTGTGTTGTCAATTGAAGAAGAAGAAGACATTAAACCAGACAGCAGATTATTATGTAAACCTGAACATTGGCTGAATGAATATTGGCTAAACATCTCATACCACATTAGCTGGTTTGTTGGTCCGGCCAAAATTGTCTGGAAAAAAAAAAAGTCTAAGGCGTATAGCCACCCGAATTGTCATGAACGGGACTGAGCTGCCGCCATTTATACGGATGACCTGCTGTATAAACAATGTAGGGGGCAAGTCAGTCTTTACAGAAAAGTAATCATAAACATGCCACCAGTATAAATAGGGAGAGGTGGGTTTCCACTTGTCCTAGGGTTCAAGACCTCTAGAGTGTCTAAAGATTACAGTAAAAAAAAAAAAAAAAAATTCAAATCCCCCCCACCTTTCCCAAGAACACATAGAAAAGTAAAAAAAACTAAGTGAAACACACACACGCTAGGTATCCCTGTGTCCAAAAACGCCTGGGTTACAAACTTCAAAAAAATCTTCCCATGCGGTGAACGCTGCAGCAGGAAAAAAAAATCAAACGAGCCGAACTGTCATTTGTTTTTTTTTTACCTCTATATAAAATTTTAATAAAAAGCGATAGACATTCCCCAAAATTGTAGAACTAAAAAGTACATCTGGACCTGCCAAAAAACACGTCCTTGCACCCCCGCACATGGAAATATAAAAAAAGTTACAGGTGTCAGATGAGTCAAAGAAAAAAATGTTGAGATTTTTTTAAGGGGTTAAAATGTAAAAAAAAAACTATGCAAATTTGGTATCCTCAGAATCGTACCGAGCCATAGAATACAGGTGACATGTACCGTATTTTTCGGACTATAAGACGCACTTTTTTTCCTCCAAATATGGGAGGAAAATGTAGGTGCGTCTTATAGTCCGAATGTAGTGCTAGGAATATGCGGAGCTAGAATGTAGTGGGCGGAAATGTAGTGGGCGGGGCAAGCACAGCGCCAGTTTAGTCCCGTCAGTTAGAAGGAAAGCAGTTATGTTACGGTAATTGACTGCGAGTGGTACCGAATCCTGCAGAGCGTTTGCCATAGCTAACAGGTCTCCGCTGTACATGAGACCCGATAGCTATGGCAATCTCTCTGTGAGAGATAATGTCCCACAGAGAGCTAAAAAAGTGCCCATGATACCTGTACTAAGATGTCGGGTCTAAAAGATGGCCGGCGCTCCTGCAGAGCGGTTACCATAGCTAGCGTGTCTCCGCTGTACAGGAGACCCGATGGCTACTGCAATCTCTCTGTAAGAGCGGCCAGAAACTTTTACCTGTAATGTTGCAGGCCAGCTCCCGCAGAGCCGACCTGTTCCTGAGTTTCAGAGCCGCGTGGCACAGGAACAGGTCGGCTCTGCGTCTTATGGTCCGGTGCGTCTTATAGTCCGAAAAATACGGTACTTTTGGCTGCATAGTGAATGCCTGTAATAGTGTCACACAGACACGGTTTTTCTCCAATTCCACCCCATTTTGAAATTTTTTCCAGTTTCCCAGTACATCATATGGAATTGTAAATGGTACCATTACAAAGGACAATTTGTCCCACGAACATAGAGCCCCCATATGTCAGAAAAATCAAAAAGATATGGGGTTCATAATGTGATGAGTCAAAAATGAAATGAGGAGAAAAATCTGTTTTTCACGTTTTTCATGTTTTTCGTTTTAATGGCAGAAAGTGCTACTATAAAAATTTTAAAATAGTTTTCCCTCTTCCTTATGGTAATTTTTCAATGGGAGACACATAATGTCATGTGGACTTGGTGATTTCTTTTAGTCTTTTAATTTCTTTTATACATTGTGCCCCATAAGGTAATAGTGGACCTTTGTTCTGTCATTTTAACATATCTTTTGATTTTATTCTGCTGCTTTTTCCTGTAACCCAGGCTGATACAATAGCCCCAGTTATAAGAGGGATGCAGCCTCCTGAATTACACTAGAGAGCTGATCTTTTAAGATCCATCAGTTCCCAATTCAAAGGGGAGCGACATCATGACAGATTCCATAGCTGTGTACACCGCGATTGGGAAGACATGGTGGTAATAAACTATTTGAGGTCTGGCTGTAGTAATAGCTGTCTCCCCAATTCTTCAGCGGTATGATTTTGAGCAACTGCTTAACACTGCAAAGACTGGTATATGTGTCCTTGCTAATTTAAAGAGGACTAGAGATGAGCGAGTACTGTTTGGATCAGCCGATTCGAACAGCACGCTCGCATAGAAATGAATGGACGTAGCCAGCACGCAGGGGGTTAAGCGGCCGGCCGCCGTCAAAGCGGAAGTACCAGGTGGATCCATTCATTTCTATGGAGTGTGCTGTTCGGATCGGCTGATCCAAACAGTACTCGCTCATCTCTAAAGAGGACCTTTCATCACTTGGGGCACATGCGGTTTTATATACGTCCCCACTCCCAGTACTCGTCTATGGACGAGCACTATCAGGAGGGGAGGGGGCGTTCCTCCCCACTCTCACAGTACGGCGCTATAGGCGCTGCTGTGAGGAAGGGTGTTCCTGATTGACTGTCAGAAACGCCCTTCTGATGGTGAAGAGCTACGGTACCGGGACCGATAGCTCTTTACCTGGGGCACAGATCGTGAAAACTGAATTCAGGACACTGTCGGCTTTCTAGCGGTATATAAAACTGCAACTGATGAAAGGTCCTCTTTAAGAGTAAGCAGTCTGAACTCAAGGGGTTTTTGCCTTCTTCTGGGTCAACATTGTAGGACCATATGTTGGACTTGATGGACCTGTCATCCTTATTCCCTATGCTACTCCAATGGTAGAAACCATATTCCTCTCTGTAACCAATGTTAATAAGTTGGCACCTACCATTTTTGCAGTTGTACTTCCAGCGATAAGGTCTTTACAACCAAGGTTCACCAGACATGTCTCTTGTTTGATTCGTCAGATCTGTATTTTTATGAATCTCATTGCATTCACAAAATGAGCTTTTTGCTAATATCGGTCACCTAAACATCATAATCGCTGTAATCTTTATTGCGGCTTACAGTTCGTAAACCGCAGAAAGGTAACCAGTTATCTAGGCCTGCTTTATACACACATTTCATTAGCAACACCTTGGTACCATAGATGAGACCGCAGAATTCTGAAATTAGGGAGCTGAGAATGTAACAGGTTCTTTTATCTTTGATCATATGGAAGGTGAGAGAAAATGACTGGTCTGGAAACATATAGCACTGCTGTAACCATCAGATAGCACACACATTACATGGCAACTTGTATTCATATTTCATTCCCATGAATTAACTACCTCTCCACACCAAAGGTCTCGAGCTCTCTCAAGGGCTCACTTGGGTTTCACAACAGGGGAGGGAGAGGGGGAGCTCATGAGATGTGACGAAGAGCAGGAATATATACGGCCTCCGAGCCCTCCTGTAATAAATGCTTTGCATTTCCTTGCAGAAATTATTTATTAGTGGCTACTCAATCCGCAGCGCAAGGATAATTTAAATGCTGCGAATCCCTTTGGCCTGTTGGACCAAGGGATAGTGGATTCTCAAAACGCGCAGAGCCTGACGCCGCTCTAAAACTTACCATGACTGTCTTGGCTCAGTTGAGGACAGACCATAAAGCTGTCATAATGGCATTAAATCACAGCGAGCCTATCACATTGGATATCAGTGAGACATCTTGCTTCCACGTGTTCCACAATATTTTTTTTTTTGCTTTCTATAAATAGCTCAAATATCAGTGTAAAACATAGGGCTAAACATGATATTCTGTACTTTAGTGTCAGGTTTATAGCTCTATTAGTTTCACTAAATACCATGTTCAATATGTAAGAAAATAATTCTGTGTCAAAAGTTATTGCAAATTGTATATATTGTCCATAAAGTGCAGTTTGGCGCAGATTTTGATAAATCTTTTTTGTTGATATTTATTTTATGATTAAAACCAATTGTTGGCAGCAAAAAAAAATCAATAATAATTAAAAATGTGCCAAAATACTTTTTGTGAATTTGAAAAAGTGAAAAAAAAACTATTGAATTTACCTTTTTTTGGATGCACGTATACAAATACATCCATGGATTAAAAAAATGTACTTTGCATTTCAAGTAATTTGCAGTTTCTAGCAAGAAAATACCTTTTTCAGTTTTTTTCCCGATCCATGTGTCCCACTTGATTCTTCTATTAGTATGTACTGCTGGGGGCAGGCTCTGGGCTGAAGCAGTCTTCACCCTGCAAACAGTGTAATCCCTCCTAACCCCCCCCCCCTCCGCAAGTTTCTCAAGAATACTGCTATATTACTGCAGAGACTCTTATTTAATTATTTTGCTTACTTGTAGAGTGATTTACAATTATTGTCCCATATACGAATCACAATCTAGACTCCCTATCAGTATGTCTTTGTAGTCTGGTGAGAAAACCAGAGTGCCGCGAGGAAGCCCATGTAAACATGGGGAGAACATACAAACTCCTTGCAGATGTTGTCCTTGGCTGGATTCAAACTCGGACCTCAAGTGCTGACTTTTCCTTGACCACCAGGCAGAAATCTACTTCTGTTAGCTGTTCTGCAGTAAACTGAGGATCGATATGCAAATCAGATCCTTGTTGCACGGTGGGCGTTCCGTGCATCCGCTTGCGTCATACGTTCTGGACGCCCACCACTGCCTCCAAGCCCTCCTCCTGCTTATTCACCGCCTCCATTGTCCATTAGTCCGCGCCAGCTGGAAATGTTCTCTACAGGAAAATGGCGCTGGAGCATGAACAGTAGCATGCCGTAGCGAGCGCTACTGCGCACTTGCATGATTTCAATAGAAACCACCGACGATGGAGGTGGTGAATAAGCAGGAGGAGGAGGGCTTGGAGGCAGTGGTGGGCGTCCAGAACGTATGACGCAAGGGGGTGCACGGAACGCCCATCGTGCACCCTGGAGCTGATTTGCATATTGATTTCCATGGTAATTAACAAAAATGGGGGGTCTTTCTACAAACGATTAGCAGCCCATGACAGTTGTGCAGAAGGAAACTCTATGAGTAGGAATACACAACAGCATTGTAGCCAAGTAGAGAAATATCCTATAGCACATGCCTAAAAAATACTAGGAAAAACTACTATGTGGACTATCATTCCTCTATAGCAATGGCCTACATACATACACATAACCAAATGAGCAGGCCAAGGGAGGGAGGCAATTTTATAGTGGAATCCACTTGGTTGTCTTCCAAGTGTCCTTCCCCCATTGACTTCACTGAAGGGTTTCGTTTCAATGTCATGGATCAGGATAGCACCTGCTCTGGAATCATCGTAATCGAGCTTCAAACCCCACATTGGAGGAACCTTGGTGTGTACACTCAGTCGTGTGCATGAGGCTGTAGACATAAGCACTCCCATCAATGAGAATTTTCATTAGAAAATCTGTTTGTACATCCAGGTCCTTTGGCAGTGAATGGCCACGAACACACCGCACTGTTCATAGTGGATTAAATATCTGTAACCTTTTGCTAAAACAGATTTCCATAATCAGCAGTGCCCCAAAAATGAGCAAAGTCTGTATTATTGGCGAGTGATATCGTTTTCTTTTTTTATATCTTTACAATATATTTACATGGCTATTTAGTTTTGTGTCTACATTAACAACATGTGCATTTACAGTCAATGGAAATCCCTTATAATAACGGCTCCATCGGGACTACGACATATAATTCTTATAGCCAATAACATGTAGTTGTTTCATAACTTTCTTTATCTTATTTTCATGCAAAGACAAAATGCGGGCATATATAGGTATATATACATAACAACCACTACAAAATTTTATAGCAGTGCTCTAAAATTCATACACGAGCCATAAAAAGTGATAAATTGACTACTGACTGTTAAACTCACCAAAGAATTACGATAAACGTGTCCTGTAGCGCTGAAATTTCCATAATTTGCTTAAAGATGACCTGAAAAATAGATATGACTAAATATCAATGCCATTTCTACAAAACCATTACTGTATTAGGATTGTAAAAGTGCAGTTAATGGGAATTTATTATCTATATTATTTCATTTTACTTATCTAATCTGTTTTTATTTTTTATTGCAAACTTTTTAATCTGAATTGTGTATATGATTAAGAGACGACCACCTTGCCGATATTACTCTTAACAGCATTTAGAGATATGCTTTACAGCAGTCACGTGGAACATAGACAATAAGCAGCAGTCTTGAGATGTTCATTGAGGTCTATGGAAGAGTCTTCTAGACATACTGTAGAGGTTATTATGCAGGGAGGGGGCATTCATAAGTTGTGGCCATCATGTATTGGGAATGGTTGATCCTATAATAGAATGCAAGGCCTTCTACCATTTGAGAAGACTCTGAAGTACGGGGTACAAGTTTTTGGCTTCCCAGTCACAATTGAAGATCATGTGGGGCCCTTTATAATTGCATATCTAAAACTAACTAATATCAGCATCTGAAATGTAATAGTTATCTAAATATTTTGTTGCTATTAGCACATCCATTACCTATATTAAATGCAGAAGTTAAGTTTTTTCCTTTGAAAACCAATGTGTTTAGTATGCCACCCATATCACCCATTGCTTCGAGATCTGTAACAATTGTAAGATGAAATGCAGTAATAACTTGTTATAATTTGGGTCGTTCAAAGGCCATGTACATGAATCATAAAAAAGAATCTATACTTACACTCAGCTAGTAGGTGCAATAGAAACCAATGAACACTCCTCAGATTACAGATCCCTAGAGGCCATATAGAATTATATATTCTATTGTCAGTGTCTGGGGTTGCTAGGTGGGGTGGCATAGACACACAAGTCCAGTTTCTTTAGTCCAAAACAAAGGTAGAGTTTATTTTCACTCAAAAATATAGTGCAGCAACAAAAGGAAACAATACAAAAATAAATCCCTGCCCGGCTAGGCTCTAACTAAACATAGAATAGGTTACCTCACCTAGAATAACAGAAATCCAAAAGCCAGTAGAATCATTCAGGACACGGCTCCAAAAATATGACCTCTCTGTTTGCTCTCCAGCCAAGCTCTGCCCACAGTGTTGCGGCTGCAGAAACTTCTTAAGCTCCCTTGACGAGGAGACTCTCAACAGCTGAGTTGCTGCAAGAACAACCCAAAAGTGTGGACTGGAGGGGGGGTGGAATGACAGGTCCCACTACCAACCTACCTGCCATTCCTAAAAATCCAGCCCAGTACTGAGCATTTACCAAAATGCTCAACAGACGAAAGTTGTCTGCTGAGAACAAACATTCCTGGAGTTTTCTCATCTCACCCACCTTAGTAGTCTGGGTGAGATGTACACCCCCTCCAATACCTGACCAGCCATCGGCTTACACTATGTAGAACAGTGGTTCCATTTTCACTCAATGGGATAATCTGACTGGCTCGTGACCCATCCTTCTACAACTCCCAAGTAATAGATCATAGTACCTTTCAAATTTGGCTGTCTTGTGCTGGACCAATTATTGTGTTGGTGCCTGGGTCCATCATCAATCCTGTATTACTATGGTGGGCCAGTGCAAGACTATTGCATTACAGTAATGAAAACAAAGGGCACGCACCAAATTGCCCTGTCGGGTAATTACTGATTTTTTAGCAGTAATATACCCATTATGTTTGCTGTAGAATGAAGATCCCTTTTGGCAGTTTGGTGACTCAGAAAACCCCTTTAATAAATAAGTAAGCATGATTAATATCATTGTCATTTACGTGAATAAATATCATACACTGACTAAGTAGTAAAACCTCCTGTTTAGTGCATGGAAAAGTCAAGATAATAAAAGAAAACTTTATCCTGTCACATTGTAATAGTAGACATTTATGTGGAAGGCCCTATAAAAAAGATTGACGTTGTCAGGTAGTAAACAGTATGGTAGGAGTTCCCCTGAGATGAAGTGTATGAAGGTCTGACTTTATATCAGGCTCGGATCCAGTAGTCGTCGTCTCCAGCAGTCATTAAGCAGAGTCCTGGTGTGTAAGGATTCACCCTCATTGAGTAATCCCACGTTGTGCTGGATACAAATCTGTCTTCTAATGAATCGTTGCAATGTCTTCCTTCCATTTCATAAACACTCACTTCACATAATCAAGGCTTCAAGGGCTTGTTAACATTTCCTTTGTAATTCAATACCAGTTTTAGTGTTCCCAAAGTAGATCTCAAGGCCGTATTAATTCCAGGAAACATGCCACTCAGAAGCCAACGCTGAGGCTATCATTGTGTGTACTTGACAAAAGATTGGCACTTGGACTGACACAATAATTACTCCAGCAATGCTCCTGAAGAGATCCGCTGACTGTCACTTCTAATGAGCACCAAATTTATTGACACCGATATGTTGCGGATGATAGATTTGCTCCAAAGTGTTATATGTGAGACACAATATTTTAACCATTCACCTGACATTTTGCTACAGCAAGTACTGAGGCGATGAACTCCTGGACTGAGAGCTCTGGAAGACTAATGCTTATGGGCGCTAAGTAAGTAGCAAGTTCTTTAAGACTTGGCAAATAATGGCTTAAAGGGAGTCTGTCAGCAGTAAATTTGTTATAAACGTACTCACGGTACAGTAATGGTATTTCTACAGGGAACCTGCCAGGTGCTTTTTCCACTTTCCACTGGCCCTATCATGTGCAGGATCAGATACTTACCCTTCCATTAGTACCCTGTGTAATCTCTCTGTTGCAGCAAAGTGATGTTATAAATGTTTGCTAGTATAAGAAGTCATATGCAAAGTAACTTAAGTAGTCAGGATGGGCGGGGAGCAACTTAAGCCTAGCCATGTTGTCTGCTTCCTAATCACACCCCCCCTCCCATGGTGATAGACATCTCTCTCACAGTCTCCTCACTCTCTGAAGCTGCCCCCCACCCATCTGACCACATTGGATAATTCACATATGACCAACAGAAAGATTGCAGGGGACCAATGGAAAGGTAAGTACCCAATCTTGCACATGATGGGCGACTGTATGGGGGAAATAGCACCTGACAGATTCCCTTTAAATTGCTGTTTTATTGATATGCAAATGAGGGTAAATTTGCTTTTCCTGGAAATCTAGAACTAAGACCAAAGCCCAGGTAAGGACTGGTTCACATCTGTGTTCGATATTATTTCAGGGAGTCCACATGGAGACCCCCCAAATGGAATATTGAACACATAGACAGGCAGTGAGCACTGAAAGCACACGGACCCCATAGATTATAGTTCGTGTTTTTTCCACGTGGTCTCCGCACAACTCATGCAGAGAGGAAAGTAGTTGAAGCAGTATTTTCCTCTCTGTATGACTCATGCGGACAGCGCGCGGAAAACAAATGGACCCCATTATAGTGTATTGGGTCCATGTGCTTTCATAACCTCGCCGCTTGTCAATGCATTCAGGGGATCTCCATGCAGACTCGCTGAATGGAATACCGAACGCAGATGTGAACGAGGCCTAAGATAAAGTATGTCCCAAAGTATATGAATATGTATACAAAATAAATCTAGATAAAAATGGGGCTACAAAGCTAAATAACGAGGATATTTAGAAACTGTAGAATCACCTCTACAAGGTACAGAGATTGGGGTTATAACCAATGTTCTCTCTGTTATACCCCCTGGCAATATATAAATAATACACCACGTGGGTATCACGATTTGCCTTGTCAATAGGGCATATCACTACACAGTTTGCCATTTCCACCCAATACTAACAGAGTTGGACTGTGTAATGGTAGCGCCCAGTTGTCACTTTAATTTCTGCATTTCCAGGAGGCATAACAGAGGAATGGCACAATGCACAATCCTTAGGAAAAGTTCCACAGAATTGTTATTTCATGGAGGTTACAAGGTTTTAGTAATAGACATGTCAGAAGAGCAGTCAGATCTTCTTTATTAAACTCTTCTTCCTAATCCAACAAATCTTTCAATCCAATACCCCAGTGAGTAAGAGGCACACTAAAGAATTATTATCCCGCTATAGAAGAGGAAGGAAGTGTGGAAGCTCTGCTGGCTGAGATTGATGAAATGGAAATTTTATTGAAACAAAAGGACCTTGTTCAATATCCTATTAATAAGTCAGATGTTTGTGTAGTAATTCAGTGAACTTGGGATCTGGTGCAAAATTCAGCCCTTTTGGGAAGCAAAAATAATCCTATATTTCCCCTCTGCTCTACCAAAGTGAAAAGGCGGGGACCAACATTTATCATAATTTTATGAAGTAAATACATTGAAAATATAACATTTGGGCTACAATATTTGTGAAGGCCCTTGGATTGTTTGACTACTTACATACCATCCACAGCACCTTTCTCAAGTGCCATCTCCAGGGGGTTCAAAGTCTTAGCACGTAAGATGAATGGCGAAAATTTGGGAGCAGATTTTTCTTAATATTATCTCAAACTTACACAACGACCAACTAGACTGTTGTATTAAATTTATCTCAGTGGCTTATGCTGAATGATAAATTTGGTTAATTCATGGACACTTTTGTCTAACTTATGCCACCTGGTTGGTTTACTGTAGGCCAATTTTTAGTCAATTTTTTTTAGAATTTAGTCCATTTTTAGCAACGTCCACTTTTCCACTAAGCCACATCCTTTTATAAAATGAGGTTTAAAAAGTTGTCTAAAACATTAAATGTGACACTTAGCTTGTGCATCAGAATTGTGTCTAAAATATAACACTTAAGGGCAAATCTGTCATCAAACAGGGCAGATTTACTAATCTTGCCTAATATTTGGAAAATGTTATGTAAAGATTTATCACGGTAGTCACATGGTATATATTTGGTGCAACTTGCTAAACTTTTTTTTTTTCATGTAGATTGCGAACCCCATATAGGGCTCACAATGTACATTTTTCCTATCAGTATGTCTTTGTAGAATGGGAGGTAATCCACGCAGACATGGAAAGAACATACAAACTCCTTGCAGATGTTGTTCCTGGCAGGATTCGAACCCAGGACTCCAGCGCTGCAAGGCTACAGGGCTAACCACTGAGCCACCATGTTGCCCCTACTTGATAAACTTGTCAGACCCTTTTGTCTAATTTTTGTTTCTACCTATTGGTTGACTATTGGTTACACCAATATTTTGCATCAAAATTTCACCCCACATTGTATCCTTAGAAGCCATTTCCCTTTCTGATATACTATGCAGTATTTTTGTTAAGCTTCTCTCATAATGTGGAGCTCTCCATAAAAAATATGTATGATATTAATACAGTAGGTCCTCTAGACTTCCATGACAGCCATGTTATGTCTTCATGTCACTAGTAGATTGTAAGGAACCATAATATGGTCATCTGTGGATGTAGGCTTGCTCAAATCCGTCTCTCTCTTCATGTAATCCTAGACAGACTCTTGAGATCAGGGCTCTGTGGGGGCCATATCATCACTTCCAGGACTCCTCCTCCAAAGGGTGGCGCGATGTAGATTTCTCTTTTGTTCATTCGCTTAATTTAGTTAATTGATAGAAATAAACTATTAACATTTCAATTTTTACTTACTTTTTTTTTTTTTTACTTATTTTGCAACATCTTTGCAAAAAATTTTTATGCTGCATTACTGCAGGGTCTTTTGCAATGTGGAACTATGTGAATTTTTGGTTGCCATTTAGTGATTTGACCTTCTACTAATAGGCCATATACTAGTTTAAAGAGGACCTTTCACCATATCTGGGCACATGCAGTGTTATATACTGCTGGAAAGCTGACAGTGCGCTGAATTCAGCGCACTGTCGGCTTTCCCGATCCGTGCCCGGTGTAAAGCGCTATCGGTCCCGGTACCGTAGCGCTTTACAGTCAGAAGGGCGTTTCTGACCATTAGCCAGAGACGTCCTTCTGCCTCGCGGCGCCAATCGCGCTGTGCTGTGGAGCCGGGAGGAACGCCCCCTCCCTCTCCTGATAATGCTAGTCTACGGACAAGCTGTGTGAGCAGAGGGAGGGGAGTTCCTCCCCGCTCCACAGCACAGCGCGATTGGCGCCGCGAGGCAGAAGGACGTCTCTGGCAAATGGTCAGAAACGCCCTTCTGACCATAGAAGAGCTACGGTACCGGACCGTAAGCTCTTCACACCGGGCACAGATCGGGAAAGCCGACAGTGCGCTGAATTCAGCGCACTGTCAGCTTTCTGGCAGTATATAGAACTGCCTGTGCCCGGATATGGTGAAAGGTCCTCTTTAAAGAAAGTCTCTAAACATGCTGTAGCATACACTACTGCCTAAAACTTTTACAAGTATTGTAAATCCAGACTTGACTTTGTTACTGGACCTATTTTTGCTTTGTGCACTGCGCTATAAGCCAAGGACAAGCAATCCTCTTTGCTCACCTCTAGATGTCTGTTGTCTATGTGTCCTGCCAGCTAAGCAGATAGACAGCTTGCTCAGCATGGTTCTGTGAAACAACATCAGTACTGTATATGGAAAATACATGCAAGTCAACCATGTGGAGGCATACAAAGTGCAAGCGTACCGGGGAGGCATGACGATATTTGGTTACAGTACGGGTCATTAATAGAACATCTGTAAAATACAACAAGTCTGAGTCATATTTGTAGACCACTCCAGAGTATATATAGTATAAAGTCTTTAACATTTCACAGAATTGGCGCATTTCACCTGAGTGAGTGTTACTATGAACACTATGTGATTTATATCCCACGTCCCTTACAGATTTGGTATGTACATTTGGATTGATGGACCTTCTCCTCCCATGCGTGGAAACCTGAACTTTAGGTGACATTTCCACCTAGACATGGTCAGTCGCTTCTCTGAGCTGTTCACAAGTAATCCCTTCACAAAGGCGAAGCACATGAATAATTCCACTTGGCCTTCCACTAAAGCATATGCCTGACGCGATCCTCTCTGTTCATGCCATGTGAAATATATGTGTATATTTGTGAGCGGAGATTTACTTAACTCCTCCTCCCAAAACAAAGTAAAGAGTATTGGAAGAATATGATAAATGTGAGCGGCACACACATATTGACTCGTACATGTCAAGTCCATTAACCTAAATCCTCTCCCTAGATTTTATTCTCTTAGACGTTTTACTTTACACAATCTCTGGATGTGATTTCCCAGAAATTAGCATTAATGCTTAGAATCAAAATGTTGATGGAAATGATAATATAAACCATTTATAAAGTCCAATGCCATTTTAAAGCACCCTAAGGCGACTTGCAAAACTAGGACTAGCACAATGAAATGTGATTTCCATGGATCATGGCATGATATTAAAAAGCTGGGAGATGCAGCTGACACTTTCTGATGCTGGAGATAGTTATTAGTTTCCATCAAGGCAATCGCTGGGTTTGTGATGATGGTCATGTTGGACAATAGGCGCAGACAGTTTGGTGGTTCTTAACCAGATTTCCCTGAGATTGATCCGGGAATAGTGCATTAAAAGAAGAAAAGATAACTTAATGATACAGAATCCAAGGTATTTGACCTACGCAGGTGTTTTTATTTGGAGCTATAACATAGTACTGCTTTTAATTCTCTTCTTAAAAGTAGGTTTTGCACTTGCAGTTTTTTTCCTCTGTGATTTGGCCCTCATATGAGAACTTGTTCATCACATGGAGTCTCATGATCTGGATGTTGTTGTATTGTTTGCAGCCATTGAGTTATATAAGGAACAAGTACATGGTATTTTGTTTAATAGAACTATAGCCTCGTTCACATCAGCATTGGTATTCCGTATGGGGGAGTCCGCATGAGGACCTCCTCCCCAAATGGAATACCAAACGCAACTGCAAGCAGTGTGCAGTAAAAGCACACTGACCCCATAGACTATAATGGGGTCCGTGTGCTTGCCGCCAGATCTCCGCAGGGATCATGCAGGAAGGAAAGTAGTTCGCAATCTACTTTCCTGCCCACATGATTCAGGCGACTCCGCCTGAAGAAACTCCCTCCTCCGGACTTGGCCCATTCGTTGGGCCTAATCCAGAGCAGAGTGTGCAGCTGAATGCCGATGCCAATGCACCGGCTTTCAGTTTCGGCGACCCGGTTTTTGGATCAAAGCCTCCGCCTCAGGTTCCAATCCAAAAAACCCCATGTGAATTTACCCTTATAGATACCAGTCCTCAGTGTAGACAGACAACACTCCTGGTATAAACTATAAATATATATATATATATATATATATATATATATATATATATATATATATATACAGTGGGGCAAAAAAGTATTTAGTCAGTCACCAATAGTGCAAGTTCCACCACTTAAAAAGATGAGGGGCGTCTGTAATTTACATCATAGGTAGACCTCAACTATGAGAGACAAAATGAGAAAACAAATCCAGAAAATCACATTGTCTGATTTTGTAAGAATTTATTTGCAAATTATGGTGGAAAATAAGTATTTGGTCACCTACAAACAATCAAGATTTCTGGCTCTCACAGACCTGTAACTTCTTCTATAAGAGTCTCCTCTTTCCTCCACTCATTACCTGTAGTAATGGCACCTGTTTAAACTTGTTATCAGTATAAAAAGACACCTGTGCACACCCTCAAACAGTCAGACTCCAAACTCCACTATGGTGAAGACCAAAGAGCTGTCAAAGGACACCAGAAACAAAATTGTAGTCCTGCACCAGGCTGAGAAGACTGAATCTGCAATAGGCAACCAGCTTGGATTGAAGAAATCAACTGTGGGAGCAATAATTAGAAAATGGAAGACATACAAGACCACTGATAATCTCCCTCGATCTGGGGCTCCACGCAAAATCTCACCCCGTGGGGTCAAAATGATCACAAGAACGGTGAGCAAAAATCCCAGAACCACGCGGGGGGACCTAGTGAATGAACTGCAGAGAGCTGGGACCAATGTAACAAAGCCTACCATCAGTAACACACTACGCCGCCAGGGACTCAGATCCAGCAGTGCCAGACGTGTCCCACTCCTTAAGCCAGTACATGTCCGGGCCCGTCTGAAGTTTGCTAGAGAGCATTTGGATGATCCAGAAGAGTATTGGGAGAATGTCCTATGGTCTGATGAAACCAAACTGGAACTGTTTGGTAGAAACACAACTTTTCGTGTTTGGAGGAAAAAGAATACTGAGTTGCATCCATCAAACACCATACCTACTGTAAAGCATGGGGGGTGGAAACATCATTCTTTGGGGCTGTTTCTCTGCAAAGGGGCCAGGACGACTGATCCGGGTACATGAAAGAATGAATGGGGCCATGTATCGTGAGATTTTGAGTGCAAACCTCCTTCCATCAGCAAGGGCATTGAAGATGAAACGTGGCTGGGTCTTTCAACATGACAATGATCCAAAGCACACCGCCAGGGCAACGAAGGAGTGGCTTTGTAAGAAGCATTTCAAAGTCCTGCAGTGGCCTAGCCAGTCTCCAGATCTCAACCCTATAGAAAACCTTTGGAGGGAGTTGAAAGTCCGTGTTGCCAAGCGACAGCCCCAAAATATCACTGCTCTAGAGGAGATCTGCATGGAGGAATGGGCCAACATACCAACAACAGTGTGTGCCAACCTTGTGAAGACTTACAGAAAACGTTTGACCTCTGTCATTGCCAACAAAGGATATATAACAAAGTATTGAGATGAAACTTTGTTACTGACTAAATACTTATTTTCCACCATAATTTGCAAATAAATTTTTACAAAATCAGACAATGTGATTTTCTGGATTTGTTTTCTCATTTTGTCTCTCATAGTTGAGGTCTACCTACGATGTAAATTACAGACGCCTCTCATCTTTTTAAGTGGTGGAACTTGCACTATTGGTGACTGACTAAATACTTTTTTGCCCCACTGTATATATATATACTTTCCTGAATAAACTCCAGAAGAGAGGCTAAAATATCTGACTATGGAAACTGCAGAAAACCATATTGTATTAAAGATTGCAGATGAAGTTCTCTGCTGCCAACATTGCATTTTCTGTGCCATGAGGGCACTATGTGGGCATGCCACTCTCTCTCTCACAAATTGCATTTCTTGCATCAGTGAAGTAACTCCGGATGGGGCTTTATGTACTTGATTTAAATGCATTGAGTAATTCAATGATTATAAGATAACACTTGGCCTCTAAGCATGAGGTTTGCTCCAACTCTCCATTATACTTCAGCTCTGGTGTTGCCAAGTAGGTAATTTCCTCGCAAACTGCACTCATTAAAATCCATCTTCTCTGCTTTCTATTATTAGTTATAAAGCCTTCACTGGAGTCCCCGGGTAATTGACTTAATTAGAAATGGCAGCTTCAAGGTGCCAATGATAAGGGCTTTCTAGATAGTAAGGTAACAGAATCAATTGTATTATATTGGCATTGCCCATTCAGCAAAACAGGCAGTAAAAGCTCACTGATGGAGCCGTGCCAGTGACAATATGTCATAGCAAGGCTTTGTGTAGCTGGGGACTGCTCACATAGAAGCTATGTTAAGCATACGCCTATTCTGAAGAGTCAGTCTCAGTCCTATACACGGCCAAAAAGTCATATGTGTATAAAAAGAGCAAAGTTGGCCATACACCTTCAGGAACTGTAGGAACTTATTCACCCACAGATCTTTTAAGACCCACAGACCTTTAATTCAGGCAGTTCTTAGGAGAGGGAGTCTTCATTTATTTTCCAAAATAGGGGAGAAGATCCAAAGAGTGTCTCTTGTTCTGCAGGACCCTGTATCCCCCAGGAGTACACAAATAGTTTATTGATTTCAATGGGAGCCATGTAATACTTCAGTTCTCCTACGGAGGCACTGCAGTAGAATTGAGCACACATATAACAGCTGACTTTTAAAGGTCCCGTCAATTGGGAACCTTCCTAAGAAAAAGAAATGCTCCAAAGCGTGAAAATCTTTTAAAAATTTGGCGACTTTCAGATAGAACTTCTGTGTATTGTCTTTGTGATTTACTGTTTCCTTTTCCCCTATGTCAGGATTCATTGAAACAAATATAGTTAAAATCCTATCAAACCATATGAAAATCACGTCTCTTGGTGATAACATGTTAATCTTAGCTTTGCCTTTTATGCGCTGGCACAACTGGAAAATTCATTAAATTTCTGTCGCTCTGATCTTTTGCATTGGTTGCCCATCCGTGCTAACATTAATGAAACGTGTATACAATATTTTCGTCCGGGTAATAAGTTAAGGGATGGCAGGCTTGTAATCTAAATGGGCATGCATGACTTTGCAGCTTAAACGTATTATGGCACATCAAGAAGGAAAATCTTTTGGTGGGTACATGGCTCCATGAATTCTCTCACTTTTGCAAATGCCAATATACTAGCTATGGACACTAATGCTAAGGAGTTGTTCATGATCAAAGGGCCTACACGCTTGTGTCTCTGTATCAAGCAACAAAATGCATGTAATTCCCTTGTCTCTCCAGTCAAGACGCTGGTGACTCCATCTTATTGTCATTTCCAACAATGCACAGATGTACCGGGACAGTTCCGACATCAGCGATTTTGTGTAAAACAAGCTTGTCAGGCTCTTCTAGCTCAGCAGTTTTGTGAGTTCAGTCTGCAGAAAGCAAATCTGAAATGACAATTACGAGTTGAGCTGAAGTGCACTTTCTGTGTTTCCCCCCACAGCAGGACATTGTCACACATACACAGAAGGACCCTTGGTTCATTGGGTCTGTCCTTACCTCAGCGGGGTAGAGATGGAGTGGGCTTATTACCCATGCAGGCTGTTCTTCTCTGCATGGAGTGTTCCATTGACAGAGATAAAGACAGGATCTGGAGCATGGAGAGATGGTAGCACAGATACATATTACTTTCCCATCTTGTTCTGATGGCATGCTGGTCAAGCACCTCTACCCCTGCAATTACTTTTCTTTTTCTAGTCATTATATCACAACATGATAACCAGGACTCTATGAAAGAACACAAGCCCACCTTCATTACACTACATTCTGCTAAAATAACCATGTAAATTTTTGCTTTGTTAATACCCACTGTCCTATTTTGCCACCCACCGCATACAAAATGCTGAAAATAATCATATCTGCAGCTTCTTGGGGCCATAGAGTGGACTGGGACCCAACTGTATGAAAGCATATTGTAGCGTTAAGGAAGTTCTCAAGGATCGGTAGCCTCCTGCCATCTTTATTCATCAGTTGGCTTCCCATAGGATCATAATGAAAGGTTAGAGTGGATTTCATCTCTCTGTAGGGCATTGTTTTTATTAGGTGTCCTAAAACAGCTTCTTGGAGACAAACGTTATAAGATTGTACTCTTTTCCACACCTCTTTTCGAAGACGGTGTATAAGAAGACACCAGTATTATAAATAGCACATGGTAGGTTGGGGACCCTGCTATCGATTTTTGCACAGGGGCCCAGGAGTTTCATGTTACTGCTGTACCATGGCGGTGCTGCTGTATGTGGAACCCTGTCCATAACAGACACAAACACTGGTCAAACTGAGGATAAACATGGCTAGTAGGGTTGAGCCGATCTTGAAATTTTTAAAACCCGATTTTTGATCATTTTCCAGTTGATCCCAATTACGATTGTGAAATTTGCTCGATTGCCGATTGGGATCCGATCTTTCCCTATCCCAATCGCTCAACCATATTCATGATATATACATGAGTAAGGTTGAGCCAATCTGGAGATAACCTCCAACCTTGATCCCGCTGGCAAAGATAGGGATCGGAATTCCGATCGCGATTATGAAATTTTCTCGATCGCCGATTGGAATCCGATCTTTTCCAATCCCGATCGCTCAACCCTAATGGCTAGTAATCTGAAGAGAACGTATGATAATATTTTTTCATATTATATTGTACATTAATGAACTGTTTTATTAATAGATTTCAATTTATTGAATCATATTAAAATAAGAGATACCGTATATACTCGAGTATAAGCCTTTAAATTTTTTTTTAAAAAAGTTGTAAATTCCTCCTTTCCCTAGAATACATACAAAAGTAGAAAATTACTATGAAACACAAACACATTAGGTATCTCTGTGTCTGAAAGTGCTCGGCCTACTGAATATAGGGGATCTGCAGTGCTCCTGTTACGTCGGGAAGGGGTTAATAGGAGCACTGCAGATACCCTATATTCAGCCAGGCTGAATTCCAAGTGGGGGAAAAAAAAAAAAACAGTCCTGAAGCTCAGGGAAGGGGCAGACAGACAACCAAAACACCCCCTTCCCTTCCCCAGCACCCAGCAACTACTGCACCCAAAAACTCCAACCATTTTAATTTTTGAAATTTTCCAGTAGCTGATTATACTCGAGTCACTAAGTTTTCCCAGTTTTTTGTGGCAAAATTAGGGGCCTCGTCTTATATTCGGGTCGGCTTATACTCGAGTATATACAGTAATTAAGGCTCCCCAAGGCCCCAAGTGGTGGGGTCACAAGGCAATTACCCTTTATCCCTTCCGATAATTTGGTCTTCCTTTGCTTATTCTTTAACCCCTTCCCGACATGCGCCGTAATAGTACGGCGCATGTCGGGTCTGTAACTATGGCGACCGCCCGGGAGCCGGGCAGCTGCCATAGCCGCCGGGTGTCTACTGCTTTAAGCAGTAGACAACCGGCTCTAATGCCTCTGATCGGTCCCTGGACCGATCGGAGGCATTAACCCCTCCGGCGCCGCGGTCAAAGGCGCCGGAGGCGCCATTTTCCCGGCGGCACATGGGCGCCGCCATTTTGCCGGTGATCGCCGGCTCCTGGAGCATGCTCCAGGGCCGACGTCACATTGCCATGACAGCCGGGAGCCTGTACAAGGCTCCCAGGCTTGTCTGCAAATTGTCTCTTTTGCAGGCTGGTCTATGCAGCCTGCAAAAGAGAGGATGATTTTTTGCAATGCATTGCAATGCATTAGCATTGCAATGCATTGCATTAGTGATAAGACCCCCTGGGGTTCAACAGCCCTAGGGGGTCTAATAAATGCAAAAAAAAATTTTTAAAAAAGTAAAAAAATATATAAAAAAATATAAAAAGTATTAAAAGTTCAAATCACCCCCCTTTCCCTAGAACACATATAAAAGTAGTTAAAAACTGTGAAACATATACATGTTAGGTATCCCCGCATCCGAAATCGCCCGCTCTACAAATCTATAAAAATATTTTTCCTGTTCGGTAAACGCCGTAGCAGGAAAAATAGTCAAAAGTGCCAAACTGCCGTTTTTTCACTATTTTGAGTCTGATAAAAATTTGAATAAAAAGTGATCAAAGCAATAACACTTCCCGAAAATGGTAGAACTAAAGAGTACACCCGGCCCCGCAAAAAAAGACACCCTATACATCCCCGTACACTTACGTATAAAAAAGTTACGGCCGTCGGAATATGGCGACTTTTAGAAAAAAATTTTTTTAACACAGTTTTGGATTTTTTTTAAGGGGGTCAAAATGTAAATAAAACCATATAAATTTGGTATCCCCGGAATCGTAACGAAGCACAGAATACAGGGGACATGTCATTTTGGCTGCACAGTGAACGCCGTAAAACTGAAGCCCGTAAGAAAGTCACAGAAATGCATTTTTTCTTCAAATCCACCCCATTCTGAATTTTTTTCCAGCTTCCCAGTACATTATATAGAATAATTAATGGTGGCATCATGAAGAAAAATTTGTCCTGCAAAAATTAACACCTCATAGGGCCCTGGGAGCGGAGAAATAAAAAAGTTATGGAGTTTAGAAGGAGGGGAGTCAAAAACGGAAAACGAAAATCAAAAAATGCCATCGGCGGGAAGGGGTTAAGAATTACATTTCTCTAATATGCTATTACTTAAATAATTTTCTGTACAAAACGGTACAATCCAAGTAATTGGGAGAAGCACACAGGAGGGAAGTAAGAAATGGGGCTTCATGTTCCCTACATCTGATCTCCTCAATGCTGCCATCAGACTCTTGTGTTATGATTGTATTCTGCAGAACATACTACTTGAGGGAGGAGGCAACAAAGTAAAAAAATTTTTTAATTTGGGCTTTTTCAAATATGTCACCTTGTTACTACCACAACAGTATAAACAGATGTGTTTTAATGTCTGTTACAGGGCCATTTTAAGAACAATGGGAGTCAATGGGTACATGCAGATCTCCATGATATGTTTTTACTGACAGTGAATAACGTCAACTAAAAAATAGGACAAGTCCCAATGACTGACTCAATGCAAGTCTATGGGTCCGTTTTTCGGTAATCCATTTTCACTGTTTTTCATTTTCATTCCATTTCATTTTCCAGTTTCACTGTTATTAAAAACAGATAAGTAAATTGGGCCAAAAAAAAAAGACCAATAAAGTTCATCTGGGTTTTTTTTATTGACAGTTAAAAACTGATGCAGAGAGCCTACCTACTTTATACATTTTTTTCCTGCTATCTGCTTTTCTGGTTCTCGTATAGTTTTACCTAGTGCTCTAATATTGAAGATCACTGCTTTTTCTGTTTTGCTATTACAATTTGTTATGGCTTTTGTTATCCTCACTTCTTCAGTTACCTGATTAACTGTATTGCATTGTTCATTGTAACTCTGCTGCGCCAGAGTCCGCCTCCCCCTCTCCCTGTTCCTTTTCCCTGTTCCCCTATATACTTTTTCCCTTTTTCCTTCCCATTGTTTCCCCGACTTTTCCCTCCCTTTCCTCCCTCCCCTTCCCTTTTGTTTAACCCTTGGAAAAATCTTTAATAAAAATTTAATGTAAAAAAAAAAAAAAAAAAAAAAACTGATGCAGAAAACTGCTGAAAAATATGTGACACACCGATAAAAAACAGATGTTAAAACCTGACACGCAGCCAAAAAACTGCTGAAATTTATGTGAAACACTGATGAAAAACGGATGTTAAAAACTGACAGCTTCATACGGTTTTAATGTCTGTTTTTTTTGCATGTAGCCTTGGTGCTATGGTGTAGGAGCCAGAGGTCTAGTGCATAGAGACTTGTAGTCGGACCAGGAGGTACAAAGCAGTAGCCGCACTGTTTTGCCAGGAATAGCGAGAGCCCCATTTGCTTGGATCTAATTAGAGATGAGCAAGCAGTATTCGATCGAGTAGATATTCGGTACTCGGTCGAATACCACGCGGTAAACGCAGTAAAAGCTCGATTCCCCTCCCATCTTCCCTGGCACTTTTTTTACACCAATAACTATGCAGGGAAGGTGGGACAGGAACTAGGACAATGGAGGCATAAAAAAAAAAAAAAACGTATACACTAGAGATGAGCGTGTAGTGAAATATTCAAAAATTTTAAATTCGTTTCCAGTAGACCTCAATATTCGATCATTTGATCAAAAACCTACTTGATTGACTACTACTCGCTTATCTCTAGATCTAACCATGTTAGGGGATTGCTAGTGGTGAGACTATATAATACTTGTATCTGGATCATCTCTTTATATCTGATATAGACACACCCCTGGAACCCTTTGATTTTAACTAATTCCTTCTTTTTTTCTTGATTTTAACAAGACCCTTAAGAAAAGCAACTGTAAATTATGATATTAATCTGTTAGCCTCTCATCTTTTAGTAATATTTTCGAATTGGATCTGTCCATAGATCTTTATTGTTGTCAGATTTGATTCCTCTTCCTACTGATCCCTACTAAATCCCCTTTAAATTCAAGTTTTTAAATAAAAGATATATATATATACAGTCCTATGAAAAAGTTTGGGCACCCCTATTAATCTTAATCATTTTTAGTTCTAAATATTTTGGTATTTGCAACAGCCATTTCAGTTTCATATATCTAATAACTGATGGACACAGTAATATTTCAGGATTGAAATGAGGTTTATTGTACTAACAGAAAATGTGCAATATGCATTAAACCAAAATTTGACCGGTGCAAAAGTATGGGCACCTCAACAGAAAAGTGACATTAATATTTAGTAGATCCTCCTTTTGCAAAGATAACAGCCTCTAGTCGCTTCCTGTAGATTTTAATCAGTTCCTGGATCCTGGATAAAGGTATTTTGGACAAACAATTCAAGTTCAGTTAAGTTAGATGGTCGCCGAGCATGGACAGCCCGCTTCAAATCATCCCACAGATGTTCAATGATATTCAGGTCTGGGGACTGGGATGGCCATTCCAGAACATTGTAATTGTTCCTCTGCATGAATGCCTGAGGATTTGGAGCGGTGTTTTGGATCATTGTCTTGCTGAAATATCCATCCCCGGCGTAACTTCAACTTCGTCACTGATTCTTGAACATTATTCTCAAGAATCTGCTGATACTGAGTGGAATCCATGCGACCCTCAACTTTAACAAGATTCCCGATGCCGGCATTGGCCACACAGCCCCAAAGCATGATGGAACCTCCACCAAATTTTACAGTGGGTAGCATGTGTTTTTCTTGGAATGCTGTTTCTTTTTGGACGCCATGCATAACGCCTTTTTTTTATAACCAAACAACTCAATTTTTGTTTCCAAAATGAAGCTGCCTTGTCCAAATGTGCTTTTTCATACCTCAGGCAACTCTATTTGTGGCGTACGTGCAGAAACGGCTTCTTTCTCATCACTCTCCCATACAGCTTCTATTTGTGCAAAGTGCGCTGTATAGTTGACCGATGCACAGTGACACCATCTGCAGCAAGATGATGCTGCAGCTCTTTGGAGGTGGTCTGTGGATTGTCCTTGACTGTTCTCACCATTCTTCTTCTCTGCCTTTCTGATATTTTTCTTGGCCTGCCACTTCTGGGCTTAACAAGAACTCTCCCTGTGGTCTTCCATTTCCTTACTATGTTCCTCACAGTGGAAACTGACAGGTTAAATCTCTGAGACAACTTTTTGTATCCTTCCCCTGAACAACTATGTTGAACAATCTTTGTTTTCAGATCATTTGAGAGTTGTTTTGAGTAGCCCATGATGCCACTCTTCAGAGGAGATTCAAATAGGAGAACAACTTGCAATTGGCCACCTTAAATACCTTTTCTTATGATTGGATACATCTGGTTATGAAGGTCAAAGCTCACTGAGGTTACAAAACCAATTTTGTGCTTCAGTAAGTCAGTAAAAAGTAGTTAGGGGAATTCAAATCAATAAAATGATAAGGGTGCCCATACTTTCGCACCGGTCAAATTTTGGTTTAATGCATATTGCACATTTTCTGTTAGTACAATAAACCTCATTTCAATCCTGAAATATTACTGTGTCCATCAGTTATTAGGTATATCAAACTGAAATGGCTGTTGCAAACACCAAAATATTTAGAACAAAAAATGATTAAGATTAATAGGGGTGCCCAAACTTTTTCATAGGACTGTATATACAGTATATACAGCTATATATATAGATCAATACATAAGAAGGTTTATAAAATTGGAGGCTTTGGTTCAATAACTCGGCTAGATATCTAGATACAGCAATGTTTTTAAATCCCAGTTATTGATTTATGAGCAATCTCCCCATGCAGAATAAATCACATCGTCCGGCATCATCAGAGATGATGTAATGCCTCCTTTTATGTTAACAACCCAACATTACTTGATTCATATTGAACAATAAAATATTAAGGGACACACAAGGAGAAATCATACAACGCACCTTTCCAAACACGCTCATATGATTTGTATTGCAAAAGGTAACAAGCAGATTGAGAGGCGTTCGGCTTCTTGTTGAAACATTACTTTGCAGCTGCATGACCTTTGTGTATCAGGGCCATGCTGTCACAGGGGACCCATTATTAACTGGATAAAAATGAGCCTTAGATTCCAAATGACACATAATTTGATGCTATCATGCCCATGTTAGGTGAGTAAATCACCACGAAGCAGCGATCAGCATTGTTCTAGTGCAGGCTTTAAGGTAGGATATACTGGGGAGCCCGTCCACTTCTTCACTTCTTTTGCTGATATTTACAGTTTGCAAAGTTAGTGCTTGGGCACAAATATATATTGTCAAGGTTAACATGCAGCTGTTCAGACAGTGTAGGGGGTCTGCCAGTTTCCCTAATCCCTCTACAGTCTCACCAAACCTCTTGGCTCAGTGAAATCTACACGCCTGGAATTTCATCTCTGAAAAATGATATCAAAAGTGGTTTAAAATCCACTTAGCTGATGAAAATGAAGGAAGGGAAGGCCCATTTTGCTGTGACGGATTCTGGCCAAGAATGCTGCGGAGGCTGGCAGCAGCAGGAGACATATGGAGGAATGTGTAAAGTTTGAGAGGCTTAACCCCTGGACTTTACAGTGTGATTTAGGCACGGTCTGATATTGCACACCCTAAGATAGCAATATGACCTGTAAGTGGGGTGAAGGAGTAAAGACCTGTTACAATTATCATAGAGACTGTATAATCCCATCATAACATGCCATGTTTTGCCAAAAATATTCATGACACAAATGATTGGAGAAACAATTCCATTTTAAAGATAAGAAGTCCGTAAGGATATACGTTACTTATATACTGTAGATTAAATATCACAGACCACGGCTATAGAGATACATGCTCGAAAAGCTGAGTTGACCCTAAATTTGTGACACTGCAGCAAACATATATAGTATAGTGTGCTTATATCTTATTTAACTGCTCAACCCAAACCCATTTAGTGGAATGAATCCTTTTAAAGTAAATCTTTTAGATTATTTGTACTGCACCGAGAACAGGATATCATAGAAGATGAGAAACTGAGCCCTGAGATATAGAGGTTTATATACACAAAGGGAACACTCAAATAACACCTCCTAGATCTGAATGAAGGAAATATTCTCATTGAATACTTTGTTCTGTACAAAGTTGAATGTGATGACAACAAAATCAAACAAAAATTATCAATGGAAATCAAATTTATTAACCAATGGAGGCCTGGATTTGGAGTCACCCCCAACTTAAAGTGGAAAAACACACTACAGGCTGATCCAACTTTTATGTAATGTCCTTATAACATGTCAAAATGAGGCTCAGTAGTGTGTGCGGCCTCCACGTGCCTGTGTGACCTCCCTACAACGCCTGGGCATGCTCCTGATGAGGTTGCGGATGGTCTCCTGAGGGATCTCCTCCCAGACCTGGACTAAAGCATCTGCCAACTCCTGGGCAGTCTGTGGTGCGATGTGACATTGGTGGATGGATCGAGACATGATCGAGACACAGATTCAGGTCTGGGGAATGGGCGGGCCAGTCCATAGCTTCAATGCCTTCTTCTTGCAGGAACTGCTGACACACTCCAGCCACATGAGGTCTGGCATTGTCCAGCATTAGGAGGAACTCAGGGCCAACCGCACCAGCATATGGTCTCACAAGGGGTCTGAGGATCTCATCTCTGTACATAATGGCAGACAGGCTACCTCTGGCAAGCACATGGAGGGCTGTGTGGTGCTCCACAGAAATGCCACCCCACACCATTACTGACCCACTGCCAAACTGGTCATGCTGAAGGATGTTGCAGGCAACAGATCATTCTCCACGGCGTCTCCAGACTCTGTCACATCTGGAGACGCTGTGGAGAGCTTAATAAGTGGAGAAGGAAACAGATCTCCTTAGTAAGAAATATTACAACATTTGTTATATGTAAATGCACTCTTCATTTATGGGCATTTGTTTATAACTCGTGGTATGTTGTAACATTACTTTTTTTCAGATACACTGCAGAGCTGATCTGAATCCCAGACCCAGCACCCAGCAGCTCATGCAGTTGTCGACAGTTTGTATGTTCTTTCTGTGTTTGCGTAGGTTTACTCCGGGTACTCCGGTTTTCTCCCAAACTTAGATTGTAAGCCCTATATGAGAGTGTTGACAATATCTGTAAAGTGCTGTGGAATATGATGGAATACGCTGTGGAATATAATATATAAGTAAATAAAATAAAACAGGAAGTGCAGCCATATTAGTTGCCAGTCACCTTTGAATTTCCAATGGTTAAACTGTTGTACCTGAAAGATGCTTACACTAGGTTCACACCTGCGTTGGGATTTCCATTCTTCATGTCCAAAAAATGGAAACCAAATTCGTTTTAAAGGGATCCTATCATTATTTTTTTTCACTAACACATAGGAATAGTCTTAAGAATGGCTATTCTTCTCCTACCCTTAGATGTCTTCTCCGGGCCGCCATTCGGTAGAAATCCAGGTTCTTTTCGGTATGCAAATGAGTTCTCTCACAGCACTGGGGGCGTCCCCAATGCTGCAATAGAAATCTCCAGCACCGCCTCCATCTTTGCCTGGAATGGCCTCTCTCCACGTCTTCTGGTGGCTCTGGGGTTGAACTTCTACGCATGCGTAGTCGGCTCTGTCATCGGGCCTCGGGCAGAGCCGAGTGCACATGCCTGCGGCCATTTTTTTTCTGCCCACTTACGCGAGCGTACTGCACATGTGCAGTACACTTCTGTAGTTCAACAAAGTACAGAGTGCAAGCAGACCCCATATACTATAATGGGGTCTGCCGGATTTTCACTGATTTCCATACGATTTCCTTTTCTCTCCACATTCAAGTGGAATGGAGAACGGAATCTCCGAACAGTCACCGAGCACAGATGTCAATCTAACCTTATAAAACTTATTATTAGTTCCTGAAGTAACCAATATGGCTGCACTTGACATTATCACTTTTGTAAAGTTGCCCAGGTCAATGCACTATAGCTACATTCAGTGTCTACAGGACTGACAGAAGCATCACATCTCAAATCAGCAAAAACGCAGCCATCAGTACAGTGGTAGTGGTCTTCACAAGCTAATCTGAATTCAGATTGGAGGAAACAGCAAAGTAAAGTACTCAGCTGTCCCCTTCAGTCTCATACACTGAATGGTATGATAGAGGGGTCTTAGAGGATTCATCATCAATATCATATTTTGCAAACAAGGACCTTAATTCCATTGTGCACAGGGGTGAACCATGGGTTTCTGCCGCCTGAGGCGGACGTCAGAAAGCTGCCTCCCCCGGAGGAGCAGAAGGGGGTGGGGCCACGTGGAGGGGCGGGGCCGAGCAGAGCGAGCGTCTTAGCAGGCAGAGAGCAGGCAGGGAGAGGACCTGCTCTCTGCCTGAGTGTGAGGGGCAGCCGCTGGAGCAGCGCTGCTCCAGTGGCCTCCCCAATCCACCACTCAGTGATGGTGACCCTAAGCCAGTCCAGGACAGCTTGTCCTGGACTGGCTTAGGTCAGCAAAAATGCTGCCCTCCCCAGGGCCCTGGCATAGCGCCGCCTGAAGCGGTCGCTTCAGGTCGCCTCATGGGAGGTGCGGTGCTGATTGTGCACATTGATTTATTACTTGTAATGTCTCATTTTGTCTATACTTTAACTATACAATTTGTAAAGTGCTGCAGAATATGTTGGCGCTATATAAATAAAATGTATTATTATATCTGATCAATGCCAGACCCCCTGGATCCCGACAGACCAGCAGCAGTGGTGTATGGAAATATTCCTAATTTATCATCCAACAAATGAGCTTGATCACAATGATGAATGACTTGCAAAGAACAATAAATATTGTCTACAACATTACTTATTAAATAGGGTATTTACAGAACTTCAGCTAAATTTAGGTGAAAGTGACAAATTCTTTATCCTTTTGAAATATTTGAAAGAAATCAATATCCACAAAGGACAAACCTGATCCTACAAAACTCTTCTTGGGCTGTCAGTGCTAAATCCACACCCTGCATCAACAAATGTGGTCATTGAGGTAGTGCATGGACATACATTAGTGGTGTGTGCATAGCTAATGCCAGACGTGCTGGGATGACAGTTACCCTGGAAGAAGAAGATGTAAGAGGGAGGGAAGGGATTAGAACCTGTTTGGTTTCACCTGCCTAAGCAACACAAGACAGACAGCGCTGACCCAGCATACTTAGCGCTTCCTGCAGCATCTCAGCCCTGTCTACCTTATTGATTGTATAGCCAAATCTAATGAAGATCCTGGATCCTGTTTCCAATCTTCCTCCTATCATTAGATTTCCTTTACCGATCAGATAAATAAAAGTTAGTAAAATGTGAGAAAAAAGTTTCATTATTTTATTAGTTCAGTAGGATTCCGAATAATCGATTTGTTTCAGAAAAGTGCTAGCTTTAGTTTCTATTCTGTATTACACAGCTGACAAATGCATGGCATAGTATTGTGCCTAATTACACACATTACTAGACCTGCAATTTTCACTCTGGCTACAAAACCTATTAATGGACTGACATTTGCCAGTTGTGTAGAAATTTTATTTTGCATTTAAATTACAGAGAGGATTACAATACAAGATAACACCACTGACTCATCATTGCATCTGCTACTTACTATAGACAATGTAGTAGCTTCCCCTTCCTGCACAGAGTATGTCTAGAAAATTCTCTCATAGCCATTAATGAGTTGGCTGCAGGTTATTGCCGGCTACAGTCATGACACTATTAACAGAGCAGAGGAGATGTTCAGGGATGGCGGTAGTCTACATAATTGTGTACAGAAAATTACCTAAAAGAATCTAAAATCAGAAGATAAAACCAGAAAAAAGGTGATGTTTTTGAATTTCTTGTTTTAATAAATACATGTAAAAATGGTGATACCTTCCCTTTAACCCGACCACTTCCTTAGACCACAAGGGAAGAACACACTAACCCCTACACTATCCTGGACCACTAGGAAAGGAAGCCTTTAACTCTACATTCAGGATTTTAAGATAAGATAAGATAAGATAATCCTTCAATAGTCCCACCTTGGGGAAATTCAGTGTGTTACAGCAGCATGGATAATACAGTAATATATTACAAGAAAGAACAGATATCAGTAGATACAAAAATATACTAGGAGTCATAGCAACTAAAAATAAAAGAAGACTCAGGATCATTTAGTTCTCTGTGCGGAGTGATCTCCACTTAGCCTGATGTTGATTATACAGTCTGACCTGGTTGGGAGGAAGGATCTCCGATAGCTCCTTCTCACACTTGGGGAGAAGCAGTCGGTCACTGACAGTACTGCCCAGTGCTATTACGGTCTCATACATGGGATGGGATTTGTTCTCCCGCATGGAGGTCACCACGGACAGTGTCCTCCTGTCACCCACCACCTGTACTGGGTCCAGGGGGCTTCCCAGGACAGAGCTGGCCCTTCTAACCAGCCTGTCAAGTCTATTTCTGTCCTTGGCTGGTATTCTACTCCCCCAGCAGCCACTCCGAAGAATATAGCTGATGCTACCACAGAGTTGAAGGCCCTAAGATGTGCCCTGCACATCCTGAATCAACCTATGAATAGGTATTTTTTGTGTTTTAATCCCTTTCCTTGACACTATCCCAGAAATAGCACAACTTCAAGCAACATAAAAAAAAAAAAAATCTCCAATAACAAACATTACTTTTCTGCAACATGGGGCCTTGAGTTCAACATGCTAATCTATGATCAACAAACCCTATCGATGCCTTAAAGAACACAGGGTAGTTTGGGTGTTAAAGCTTGGTGATTTATTTCAAATGTTTAATCTCTGCAATCCAAAATTCATAACTTTTTTTTATTAGTCTGTCAACATAACCATAAGGGGGCTTATTTAGCATTTTTAGTTGGCATCATTTGGGGGGTACATATAATGTTCTGATTGGCTTTTATTTATGTTTTTGAATTTCCATGTGAAAAAAGTGTCATTATTTTTTGTGTTTTATATTATAATATAATTCCATTTTGCAAAAAATAAACAATTTGCTCGGGGGTCGCCATATTCTGGCATCCATAACTTTTTTTAATTTTTTTTTGCTGATAGACTTATACAGTATCAGCGCTTTTTTTTTTTTGTCAAGCAGCTTTTAGTTTTTATTGGTTCCGTTTTCTGGTATGTGCAACTTTTTGATCTTTTTATTAAATTTTTTTGGTTGAGGGGACCAAAACACATGAATTTCCACATTATAGTATTTATTTTTTATAGGAAATATCAGCTTTATTTTGGTTACTGTCGTTTACTCTATTTTTACTGTCTGAAATGGGAACTTGAACCTGGGATTGCTTGATCCCTTGTACTATATAATGCAGTACTTCTGTATTGCAGTATATGATACAGCACCTGAATTATTATGATATATTATTGGGGTCAGACAGCTAGAAGACTTTTGATTGGCTCTCTGGCTGCCATAACAACCCCTCGGACCCCTGTGATCCCACCATGGGAAGTCAAGAGAGTGAAAGAGGTGGCATAACTAAAGTCTTGTGGTCCCGGTGCAATCTTTTGTCCGGAGCCTACTACCCCTATAGCGAATTCTTAATAGTGAAGGTTACGGGTGCTAAGGAGTTTAATCAACCCTAGTGTGGTTGGGTAATCTGTGGATCTTCTTGGCTTATGGGCCAGATGGAAGCTGCAATCTCCAACTGATGCCAGTGTTTATGGACCCCCTAAGGCTCCTGGGCCCACGACTGCACCCTCTGCACCCCCTTAAGTTATGCCCCTGACACCCATACATTCTTCTGATCAGTGGGGTCCCAGTGCCAAGACCTCTTGTGATCATCTATTCTGTGGGTAGTTGATAAATGTTGTTTTAGGTGATTATATTTATACATCTGTACCATGGATTTAGCCAGTGAATAGATCTTTCTGACTGTTTTATTATGTCAGGGATGCATACATGCTACGTATACTCCTCTCATAAACCGCAATCACATTCCATTTGTCCTTGCCTTTATTTTTCTATATCATTGTGTCTCCTGTGATTTCATCTGTCACTGTTTTCTCCCATGGAGTTTTATGATTAAAGTTTTTATTATTAACAAATCACAAATGTCAGTCTGCAGAAACAGGTGTTTTGGCTTCCAAGCCATTTGGAACATGCATCTCTAAGTATCCATTCATCATGATATAATGTGTCAGCGAGAACTTGACTTGTAATCAAATATTTGCTGTGTGTTCGCTCTCGACTTTAACACTCTGCTGTTTTTTTTGGATCCTTTTCATTGTCTGTCAACTTAAAATGTATGTCTCAACTTCATTAACTATGAGGTCCTTAAGCACTAAAACAGCAACATAATCCATATTAAAAGACTCAGGTTTATATATCCGTCATCACAAGGTACTTAACAGTCTTGTTGGGTTTCTTTTATCAAACTCGAAGACTAAAGTTGACCATACACAAACTTGCTGGCCAAATGCTTATTTGGCCAACAGCTCCTGACCCCCCCCAGGCACACACACACTTACATTCTACTAAGGAGGGGAACAAACCACTGCTAAAACTCCTCTGGTCGTGGCTTACTCTGAGTTCACACTAGCGCCCAGACTTCGTTTTCAAACCGGATCCGGCTGTGAGCGGCGGTGAGCATTTTATGCTCTTCGCCGCAAAACCATTTTTTTTAAACCGGACACAGAGTCAGTGCCGCACCTCCCATGAGGCGACCTGAAGCGAGCGCTTCAGGCGGCACTATGCCAGGGCCTCAGGGAGGGCGGCATTTTTGCTAACCTAAGCCAGTCCAGGACAAGTTGTCCTGGACTGGCTTAGCACGGAGCGGTGGTTTGGGGAGGCCACTGAAGCAGCGCTGCACCGGCAGCCTCCCCTCACGCTCAGGCAGAGAGCAGGCAGTCTCCGGGCCTACTCTCTGCCGGCGAACGGCGCTAAGCCCCGCCCCCTTTTGAGGCGTCACGTCCCCTCCGCGGGGGGGGGGGGGGGGGGCGGCTTTCTGTACTTCGCTCGGGCGGCGAAATCAGCAGGTTCACCCCTGCACAGAGTACTGCATGTCCGACTCTGTGTCCGGTTTTTAAAAAAATGGTTTCGCGGCGGAGAGCATAAAACGCTCACCGCCGCTCACGGACTGACATCTTTCAAACCCATTCAAATGAATGGGTGAGAAAGAGTCCTGCAGGTTTCCGTCTCCTGCCTCTGTTTTGTGCAGGAAACGGAAACCTGTATGAACGGAGACCGGGCGCAGATGTGAACGAGCCCTTACCTTTTATGATAAAGGAGTGGTCTTGTTGAAATCCAATGTGTCTGGTTCTTTTTTGCCTCACATCTGCCATCATCCAGTGAAGAGAATAGCACACCAATGATACCAGATAAAGGGGTGTTGAGACCCGAAACCTTATGTATTATAATTTACTAAAAATAAATAGTACAAATCACTATTTTGTTCAGATTCAATGCCAACCATACTGATGTAAATTATAATACATAAGGTTTTGTGTCTCAACACCCCTTTGTTAGGCATAAGATACTGTGGAATACCAACAGATCTGAGTTATTGGGTGCACATCTGTACGGTGTGTGAGTGCTTGGACTCCAGTTCAATATAAACAGTGGGTGTCCTTATCGGCCATCATCCATTCTTGACAAAATCAGTAGTATAAAGGGATTCTATCATTAGAATACACTTTTACCTAAATACACATAGGAATAGCCTTAAGAAAGGCTATTCTTCTCTTACCTTTATTATTCTGATCCGCGCCGCCGTTCCTGAGGAATTTCTTCTTTCTTCCATATGTAAATGACTTTTCTCGCAGCACTGGGGCCATCCCCTGTACTGTCTGAAAACTCTCCAATGACATCTCTGTCTTCTTCTCCAGACCGCCTCTTCTCTCACGCTCCCATTGTGTCGTCATCCAAAATCGCTGACTGGGCATGTCCTTCAGCCATTTTCCTGTGGCCTCTTCCGTTCGGACACAGGAAAATGGCCGACGGACTGTGGCCTCTCCCTCTAATCGGGAGGAGTCTCGCGCTGCAGACACCGCAGCTGTCTCAGCTGTAGAATCCACGGGAAGAAAGGACATGTTGTTTCTTTTTCCCGTTAGCTGAAAAAAAATCGCTAGCAGGAAAAAGAAGCAAGCGGCTCCCAATGAAATGAATGGGAGCCTTTTTTGCAGGTGGATTCCACGTCAAAATCTGCCTGCAAAAAAACTCTGTGTGAACTAGCCCTTATAGTGCACCAGGCTTAACACCCAGTGAGCTAGCAGTAGATGTTCCAAAATTATTAAAAGGCTCTAACACCGGCTTTCTAGTGTGAGTTATAATAACTGAGATGGGCTGAGGCATCCCCATTTTGCCCATTTTTCACAAGAAAAAAACTTACACAATGGCCTTGCACCAAAAATTTTTCACTTTTAGGGTTAGTTCACACAGGGGCAAGGAGGCAGATTTTGACCATGAATTTCACCTCAAAATCCACTTCCATAGAATGGTGGTCTATGGAGACCGCTCGCTTTTGTTTTTCTGATAGCAGTTTTTTGCTGCTAGCATAAAAAAAAGAAGCGACATGACCTTTCTTCAGGTGGATTCCGCCTGAGGAAAGCAATAGAAGGGAATGGGAGGTGAAAAGTGACATGGTTTTTTTACGGTCCATTCACTTTAGGGGAGGGGAAAACCGCCTGGCGTTTTCTAAAGCGGTTTTTAACAAAAAACGCTCCAGAAAACGCTCCAAAAAACGCAGCAAAGTCCAAAAACCTCTTCCTAATTAGGAAGCGTTTTTTTTCTGGACCAAAATAAGCCAGGCAGTTTTCACGTGTGAGCTAGTCCTTATGGTAGAAAAATGGCATACTTAGTATAAAAATTTGCCCCAGTATCTATAGTACTGTGCAACAATTTTAGGTATGTGTGGAAAAATCCTGTTAAGTATGAATGTTATCAAAAGCAGAAATTTTGAGGCTGAGGCCCTACATTGCAGAAACACAGCTGTTTTTTTAGCCACAGCCAAGAATGCTTACAAAAGGAATGGGAAATATAGTAATCTCTCATACTTCTACCATCTGCTCAATCCATTCCTGGCTTTGGATCAAAAAAAATCACAGCAAAATCTGCAAGAAAAATAGCTGCATTTCTGCAACATGTGGCCCCGGCCTAATTTTATTTATGTCAATTAATGAATGAACAAAAGAGAAATCTAAATTACATCAATATTTGGTGTGACCGCTGTTGCCTTCGATTAATTCCCCTAGGTACAGTTGTAGATAGTTTTTGAAGGAACTTGGCAGGGAGGTTGTTCCAAACTTCTTGGAGAACTAAGCTCAGATCTTCTGTGGATGTAGGCTTGCTCAATCCTTCATGTAATCCCAGACAGACTGGATGATGTTGAGATCAGGGCTCTGTGAGGCTCCTATCAACACATACAGGACTCCACCAAAGGATAGTCACACAAAATATTCTTGTGATTTAGATTTCTTTTTGTTCATTCACTTAATTTTCATTATTGATAAACTATTAACCCTTCTATCATTGAAAGCAATCTTACTTTTTAGCATTTTTTTCCACCCATGTCTTTTGCCCAGTACTGTATATTTGTAGAAACTCCATTGCCATAATTGTTTGAGCTAACCCGAGCAGTCTTTTGCAACTAAATAAAATGAACACAGTCTGAAAGTCCAAACAAAAGTCCACATAACTCTGACCTCCCATTAAATATACATTATAGTTTGTTTACTGACTGGATATAGTTAGATGGTACTGACAATGGATGATGATAAAACTTTGAGTCCATCCTATGTTACGTGCAGTAAAAAAAGTAAAGCAGCACCATTGCCCCTACTTTGTAAAGGGGCAGAATATCTTGGACTTACTATAGTAAAGTGTGTGGTCCTTCCTACAAGACATTTTAAGAATTTATGTTTTGTCCTTTAAATCAGGGGTCCTGGGAATCTGACCTGCCTGGATCTCAGCTGAGGGAATGGCTATGAGGAGCTGTCCCACCACTCTCCCAGTCTATGTGATGCTACAGTATTGTTAACTTACACAAGTTATACCAGTTGTATATTTCATAGAGTCAATTGGCTTTGATCCTTGTATGTAAATATTTTGTTCAAATAGAACATACAGTCTGCAACATTGTGTGCCATATCGAAATGTGTAAAATATGTTGTAGTCTACATATGATATTGGGGGCTGACATGTGTAAAGTCGGACTGAGACCCTAACTAAGCAACTGATATTCTCACAGATACTGAGGTTGGTTGTTAAATCACATCTGAGAACATTTTATTCCTACACATCGCCGGGCCTGAGTTGCAGCTTATCTTGTAGTCCAGAGCTGAAATCTTTTTTGTGTTCCCTTCTCCTTGCTACTACTATTTCCTATAGTCCCATTCTGGTAACATATTCTTTATACCAGGCACTATACAGAAAATATGTAACTTACTGCTGGAGCTTAGCTATGCCTTTAGGGCCAAGTTTTTCAACAAGCTTGATGACTATTTCTAATGGAAACCAGTGGAAATGCTACTTGAGCTCAATGGTTCCCACCATAACTTCTTGGGTTCGAATCCAACCAACATCTAAATAGAGTTTATATGTTTGTGTGGCTTTCCTCCCACCAAGTTTTATTTTGAGAAATGCTACTGTCCAATTAGGAGTACAACTGCCAAGGCATCTGAACCTCCCAAATTAACTATCATATAGAGTTCCCATCAATTGAAGAGCTGCCCCCTATATGATGTCCCTGAAATCGATGCCAGCATGTAGCTGTAGGTTTCAGGGATCTGTGCCAGCAAACTGTAAGTGATATTTAGTGTAGTGCAACTCCCGCACCACTTTCATTTTCATGTAAAAACTCCAGTTTGGACAATTATCGTTGGAACAGGAATGTAAAAATTTGCAAACCTTTTTGTAATAAATCTGCCCCAATATCTTCTGGGTGTCATATGGCTTCAGCAACTGTATATGCACTACAATATCTAATAATAATGCTGAAGTCAGATTGAAATAAAGAAATTATAAGGAGATACACTTTATATCTTAGGTGTGGTGGGATCCTTAAACCTTAAACTATAGTCATAGTTTTTATATGTTGAAAAGATATATAGAAAAACCGGGAACTGGCAGAGCGCTAAAGGCAGCAAAATCCGTAATAGACTTGAAAATTAAAAGTGACGATATGCAAGATTAAGATGAATTGGTTCTGTTTTATTGCTCCAAGGACATGAACAACAGCTTAAAATGGCTACGCGTTTCGACACCGGGCGGGTGTCTTCTTCAGGCCACTAAAATATACAGTAACAGACAAATACTAGAATTAAAATCAATAATCAAAACATGATAAAACGTAATCATAAATAAATAAATGAATAAATACATAGATAAATAGATAGAAAAAAACAGTGGTAGTAATCATAATAAAAAGTAACATAGTACATATAAAATATCAGGTGTAGGAGATATGATTGTCTCAGCAGCTCTAAGCAAAAGTTTTTAGAAAAAGAAACAGAGAACCATGGTAAGATTTGGTTGACAGATAACTAGATACATACATGAGTAAACAGATAGATGGAAAGGTGGTAATGGTCATAATAAAAAGTCATATGATAGATATCAAATATCAAGTATAGGGGAGCATGCTTGTCCCAGCAAGCTCTGAATAAAGGGGAAAAAAAAAAAAAAAAAGTACAGTCATGTGCAGTTCTACATAGGCTAAATCAAAAACTTTTGACATATGGAAAGTTGGGGGTCCCCAAAACCTAGACCAACATCCTAGTAAAATGGTGATGCGCAAACTTAAAGTTGCTAAGTAAGGTGGTAAAGTGGTAGTATACTGATAAAACAAGAAATCCCCATATAGCATGTCATAGGTTGCAATAAACACATTCTTTTGCATATTGGTTGTGGATCCCTGTAAGGGCTACAGTGTAATGCTAATGGGTAATGAGGAATTACTTACAGCAGGAAGTGTCCAGCAACAGCCTTAGAACCAAGTCAGGCCTTGTAGTGCCATGAGGGGTATATATACCCTGATGTGGGAGGGGAGAAGGAAGAAAAAAAAAAAAAGGGGGGGGGGCAGGTATAAGGGAGTAAGCTTGTCTCTGCAAGCAAGCTGTGAATAAAGACAAAAAAAAAAAAAAAGAAAAAGAAAAAAAAAGGGGGACAGGAGCAAAAAGTAGCAAATATAATGCATGTAAGGGCATAAAGTGGATAAACAAGTAGATACAGAGAGTAGCAAAAGCATGACGCATGTCAGCTAAGTGGAATAGACAGTTTATGATGTATAACAATACATAAATATATCATTAATGATATGGAGGTACACATAGTAAATAAAAACAATAAATTGGGAAATCAAGATGGATATAAATATTGAAAGGTCAAAGGCGACAGGTAACAGTGATAGTGGTAGGGGGCAGCAGGAAGATGAATCAAAAGGACGATTCTACAGTGTCATTAAGACCATTGGGTTCTAAGGTTTGAAGCTTAAATATCCAATAGGATTCTCTCTGTCGTAATTTTTGAAACCGATTTGGGATGGCTGTAGGAATCTGTTCAATTGGCATAATAGTAATATTGGAAAATTTGCTGTTATGAGTGCTGGCAAAGTGTGCTGACAGGTTATGTTTCAGATACCCTTTTGAAACGTTAGTTCTATGGCCATTGATCCGACAATGGAATGGCTGGATTGTCCGACCCACGTATTGGCGGCCACAAGGGCATTCTAATAAATAGATCACATAGTCTGATGAGCAGTCTAGATGTGTGAGAATGGGGAAAGACTCATGTGTTACATTTGATTGAAAGGCTGTGGCTTTGTGTTTAATATTAGAGCAACAGAGACATCTAGGGTGGCCACATTTGCATACCCCCAGTGGTTTTTGGACAAGGTTTATGAGTGGGGTAGGGGTTTTATTCCGGAGTCTACTTGGTGCTAGGATGTTGCGTAAGGTTGTAGACCTTCTGAAAGTCAGAGTTGGTTTGCTGGGGAGTAATTTCGTTAGGTGCTGGTCACTGAGAAGGATGTGCCAATGTTTATTGAAGATCGCCCTGATTTTGATATGCTCTGAGTTATAGGTGGTGATGAAATTCCTTCTACATGGGGGAAGGGAAGTGGGTGGGCTGGATGAGTGGATCGTAGTGGTCAAACATGATTCCTGGCTGAGTACAGACGCTCTATTGAAGGCATGTTTGACAATGGAGTTAGGGTATTTTTTCTCTTGAAACCTTTTTTTGAGAATAAGTGCCTGTTGTTTAAAAGTCTGGTCATTGTCACAGTTTTTGCGGATTCGTTTGAACTGACTGTAGGGTATGTTTTTCAGCCAGGGGCCATAGTGAGAACTGGTATATTCCAGGTAACTATTAACATCAACTGTTTTAAAATGTGTAGATGTAGAAAAAAAGCCGTCGGGTGTAATAGTGATCAGTAGGTCAAGAAATTCGATTTGTTCTGTGGAGAAGTGATGGGTAAATGATAGACCTAGGTCATTAAGTCCTAGAGACGTAATGAAATCTCTGGCCGACTGCTCATCACCATTCCATATGAAGATGAGGTCATCGATATACCGTTTGTACAGGGATATGTGAGAATCATAGAAGGTGGAGTTATAGATGTACCGTTCTTCGAATAAACCCATATATAGATTGGCGTATGAGGGCGCAAAACGGGTCCCCATAGCACAACCCCTCGTCTGTCTATATATACTGCCATTGAATGAGAAGATGTTGTGTTCAAGTATGAATTTAATACCAGATAGCAGGAAGTCTTCTTGGGTATCCGGCATCAGTGTGTTGGATGATAGAAAGTGTTTCACAGCTGATAGGCCTAGGTCATGGGGGATATTAGTGTAGAGCGCTGAAACATCTGCTGTCAACAATGTCCAGTTTGTATTGGGTGGGCGGTTATTATTAAGGTGATGTAATTCTTGAATCAACTGTGTGGAATCTTTTAGGTATGATGGTAATTTCAGTACTATTTTTTGGAGATGTAGGTCAATAAAATGAGAAAGGTTGCTTGTCAGGGAACCTATCCCAGAGATAATGGGTCGGCCGGGAGGACAAGTGAGGGACTTATGAATTTTTGGTAAATGATAAAAAAAATGGAAGGGGTGGCTCTGTGATGGACAGAAATTGTTTTTCTTGCTTGGTTAGTAGATTGTTGTTTGAGGCCTGTGAAATAAGGAGTCGGTATTGATTATGGTAAGTGGATAATGGATTGTTGGGTAGTAGTTCACAGGTATCGGCGGGGGAGGATGAGAAGTGGTGTCAGTAATGGATATGGTGACAGGGGCCGGATTGGGAGGAGAGATGCTGAAGTGGCGTAGTGGCGTTTTTATATGTTGCACTGATGAGGACTAGCAAGCAGGGAACTGCCATCCTTAAGCAAGTATAATAAGTGGCGGTGTCATTTTATTCTGTATCTGGCCTATATACCAGATATGTTGGCCCTGGAGAGACGTGGTTTACATAACACAAGCCACATGGCACAGACCCTAGTGTATGACTCTCACTATGCCCATTTCATGCCACAGATGGCCAAATTTACCCACAATACAAGAAGTATTTTTTTTTTTAAGTTGGAAACATTACAGAACATTTGCTGAAAAAATGGCATAAAAAGATATGTCATAATCTAAATCATTTTTCCAATGGAACATCATTCATAAAGAGGGAAATATTGTGGATTTATTTTGCCTCGCAGACAATAGTAAGTGCTGTAATTGTAGTATTTACCACGAGCGATCATGAATAGTTTTATTATATTTCTAAGTGCAATTCATTCTTGTTATAACTCATACTTAAAGCAGATGAACAGCGGAGCCGTCCCGGGAAGCCCTACAACAATGACAATTACAGCCAATAATTATGTCTTAATTGGTGCAAATTATCATTATATAAAGAATTAGCCTTACATAAAAATTACTAATACTATACAGATCCAGATTGCAGTCAGTGAATAGAAACATCCTCTCTTCTTTACATCCAGAGCTTTGCCATGCAAGCCTAGGACCACAGATACTGTAATGTGAAGGACTTATTGCAAAGATCAGAATGGGCCCTTCCCATTAGGGCCCGGCATTTGTTGACCACCCTTGGCACCAGAAAGTGAAGTTACTGTGGAGTACACTTTTTACAAATCTGTAACAAAGAGGATGGGACCAACCATAAATTGGCCCCATCTCTCCAAGAGCCCTATTACCACCGAATGTTTTTCATCTATGGTATATTTGTGCATATTTTTAAGGGGACCTGAGAGCTTAAAGGGATTTTATTAGAGATGAGCGAACACTAAAATGTTCGAGGTTCGAAATTCGATTCGAACAGCCGCTCACTGTTCAAGTGTTCGAATGGGTTTCGAACCCCATTATAGTCTATGGGGAACATAAACTCGTTAAGGGGGAAACCCAAATTCGTATCTGGAGGGTCACCAAGTCCACTATGACACCCCAGGAAATGATACCAACACCCTGGAATGACACTGGGACAGCAGGGGAAGCATGTCTGGGGGCATAAAAGTCACTTTATTTCATGGAAATCCCTGTCAGTTTGCGATTTTCGCAAGCTAACTTTTCCCCATAGAAATGCATTGGCCAGTGCTGATTGGCCAGAGTACGGAACTCGACCAATCAGCGCTGGCTCTGCTGGAGGAGGCGGAGTCTAAGATCGCTCCACACCAGTCTCCATTCAGGTCCGACCTTAGACTCCGCCTCCTCCAGCAGAGCCAACGCTGATTGGCTGAAGGCTGGCCAATGCATTCCTAGTCAGTTTTGCTCAACTACACATCTGATGCACACTCGGCACTGCTACATCAGATGTAGCAATCTGATGTAGCAGAGCCGAGGGTGCACTAGAACCCCTGTGCAAACTCAGTTCACGCTAATAGAATGCATTGGCCAGCGCTGATTGGCCAATGCATTCTATTAGCCCGATGAAGTAGAGCTGAATGTGTGTGCTAAGCACACACATTCAGCACTGCTTCATCACGCCAATACAATGCATTAGCCAGTGCTGATTGGCCAGAGTACGGAATTCGGCCAATCAGCGCTGGCTCTGCTGGAGGAGGCGGAGTCTAAGGTCGGACCTGAATGGAGACTGGTGTGGAGCGATCTTAGACTCCGCCTCCTCCAGCAGAGCCATCGCTGATTGGCCGAATTCCGTACTCTGGCCAATCAGCGCTGGCCAATGTATTCTATTAGCCCGATGAAGTAGAGCTGAATGTGTGTGCTTAGCACACACATTCAGCTCTACTTCATCGGGCTAATAGAATGCATTGGCCAATCAGCGCTGGCCAATGCATTCTATTAGCTTGATGAAGCAGAGTGTGCACAAGGGTTCAAGCGCACCCTCGGCTCTGATGTAGCAGAGCCGAGGGTGCACAAGGGTTCAAGTGCACCCTCGGCTCTCCTACATCAGAGCCGAGGGTGCGCTTTAACCCTTGTGCACACTCTGCTTCATCAAGCTAATAGAATGCATTGGCCAGCACTGATTGGCCAGAGTACGGAATTCGGCCAATCAGCGCTGGCCAATGCATCCCTATGGGAAAAAGTTTATCTCACAAAAATCACAATTACACACCCGATAGAGCCCCAAAAAGTTATTTTTAATAACATTCCCCCCTAAATAAAGGTTATCCCTAGCTATCCCTGCCTGTACAGCTATCCCTGTCTCATAGTCACAAAGTTCACATTCTCATATGACCCGGATTTGAAATCCACTATTCGTCTAAAATGGAGGTCACCTGATTTCGGCAGCCAATGACTTTTTCCAATTTTTTTCAATGCCCCCGGTGTCGTAGTTCCTGTCCCACCTCCCCTGCGCTGTTATTGGTGCAAAAAAGGCGCCAGGGAAGGTGGGAGGGGAATCGAATTTTGGCGCACTTTACCACGCGGTGTTCAATTCGATTCGAACATGGCGAACACTCTGATATCCGATCGAACATGTGTTCGATAGAACACTGTTCGCTCATCTCTAGATTTTATCATTAAAATCACATTTTTTGTCGATCACACATAGGAATAGCCTTGAGAAAGGCTATTCTTCTCCTACATTTAGATGTCTTCTTCGCGCCGCCGTTTGGTAGAAATCCCGGTTTTCGTCTGTATGCAAATTAGTTCTCTTGCAGCACTGGGGGTGGTCCCCAGCGCTCAAACAGCACTGGTTGCATCCCTAATGCTGCGAGAGAAATCTCCATCGCCGCCTCCATCTTCTTCAGGAACGGCCTCTGCCTGCGTCTTCTTCCGGAGCTGGGTTCAAACTTCTAGGCCTCGGGCAGAGCCGACTGCACATGCCCACAGGCCACAAGAAAATGGCCGCTTACTCATTTGCATACAGACGAAACTGGGATTTCTACTGAACGCGGCACGGAGAAGATGTCTAAAGCTAGGAGAAGAATAACCTTTCTTAAGGCTATTCCTACGTGTGATCGACAAAAAAATGTGATTTTAATCATAGAATCGCTTTAATAAATACTATCTTAATAAATACTTGTATTCATATAACATAACAATTCTGGAAAACATTTTCTTAGAACCATGTGCTATGTGATTCCTCTGCTGTTCCTCATGGAAATCTATTAATATATTAACAGCGGCCACAACCCCAACACACTCACGAGTGACAGTGACAGAATCAGAGCCCCATTGACAAGAAAAATGGTAATGGCCAGATGTGAATGTATTCATACAATTCCAGAAGGAATGATACCCTACAGAAAAGATCCACCAGGTTTATAAGGAGAGCTTTCAGTTCTTTCACATGACCTACCCAGACTGAAGCTCATTGTGGCGGTATAATGCAGATGTATAGAACAACCCGAAGTCAGTCGAGTCAGTAAAACCATTCTGAAGTTAACAGGTCCAAGATCCAAGCATAATAAACAGCAGTCAGATATACCGCACCTATAACATGCTATATCAAGCGTATACAGTCAGGTTATTAACAGCAAATGAAATTTTACACCATTGCAGTAACATAGCCATAGGAAAGGGAGCCGCGTGTCTGAGAAGAGTGCTGTTATCGCTCCGGTGGGCAGGTTGTGCGTCTCCCTATGTTCTGAATGGGTTGAGCTGTATTTGCTCCAGTTCCTCAACACTGCTCCCGTTGTGTATATAAATGAACAGTTTGGGCAGCTGCTGGACATTTCCTTCCTTCAGTACAGAGAAACACACTGCCTTTGTGTGTGTAATTCATCATATTCACTATACTGCCACATAGTGCACAAGCATGCATTGCAGTATTATAGTCGTGGCTTAAGGTAACCATTACTTAATGATAACGTCACTTAAAATAATAATAAGGAAAAAAAATTCTGTTTCTCAGATGTGCATTTAGATTCCTGTTTCCCAGTTTCCTAAACAATGAAGGCATCGTTTAATATCGTCACGAAAAAAAGGATCCTCTCTTTTTCCAGAAAAAGCACTATCCATGTCCATACGTTGAAGCAGCTCTGCCCCATTTACTGACATGGAGAGTCATGGCGCTATTTCTTTTTTTCTCATTATTTATTATCAAACAGCTTGCAAAATCATCCATATAGCGAATACATTTCCCAACTGTAAACCCACCCAACCCATCTAAGGGAGAAGACAAAGGAGCAGATTTACTCTTCTCATAATGACTTAACTCTGACATAAAATGCGCCAAAATGTGGTTTCTTGGTGCATCTATTTCCAGCTAAAATTTTTCCAACTTAGTCAACAAGGGCCTTGGGTTAAGATTGATGCTGACTTTTCAGGATCAATTTTAAAATCCGATTTCCGATCATTTTTCATTCGAACCCGATCTCGATCCCAATTCCGATGCCATTGCAAGTCAATGGGATTTTTTTTATTAATCGGAGATCGGATTTTAAAAGCAATCCTATTCACTATACAGCATGGAATCTAACAATTGTTAGAATCCACGCTGTGTAGTGAATCACTAAGTAGCTAGAGGATTTTTTTTTAATCCTCTGGCTACTTAGTCCCCCCTGGTGTCCACTTACCTCCAGAGATGGCTGGTCTGCTGCTCTTCGCTTTGCTGCCGGTCCAGCTGCCGTCTTCTCCGCCTCGCTGCCCCCTCCCTGCCAGGTTAAGAGAGTGTGGGTGGGTTAGGAGAGTGTGGGCGGGTACTGGGAGGGGAGACGTCACGTCTCCCCGCCCTGTACCCGCCCACACTCTCCTAACCCTCCCACACTCAGCGAGTAGAAGAAGACAGCAGCTGGATCGGCAGGGAAGAGCAGCGGAGCAGCGGACCAGCCATCTCTGGAGGTAAGTAGCTTTAGTCTCCCATTAGAATGAATGGAGGCAGCCGGCGCGCAGGGGCTAAAGGCTGTGTGCCGGCTGCTTCCATTCATTCCTATGGAACCGCAGCGGAGCCTTCACACTGAGTATACACTATATACTCAGTGTGAAGGCATTGTGGGAAAAGATCACCGATCTCGATCCCGCATAAACAGATCGTGTTTGGAATTCTGATCGCGATCGTGAAATTTTCTCGATCGTCAATCGGAATCCGATTTTTTCCGAACACGATTGCTCAACCCTAGTTAAGATGAGACATTGTGTGCCGCAATTGTGCCAAAATTCTTTCTCAAAGTAAGTATTTGTGAAGCTGGGCATACATGTTAGATTTTAAGTGGCTGTAATGCCACTGTTCGATTATTGGTGGGGTCATCCATATGAACAATCACACAGTCAACATTAAGAAATAAATTGCCCTATTGGTATCAGTTTAGTTTAAAAAAAAAATGCAGCGAGTCTGGTGGATTTGGACGATGATTGGCTGAATACGGGTCGTCATGACAAATATTCTATTTTTCAACCAATGACCAGCCAAAATTTGCAACCTGACCAATCTCATTTTTGGCCAATAAAAACCTCAGGTCAGCTTCCTAAACATTAGTTTGCAATATTTTCATAAATAATTGTAAATTTTGACCAACTAAAGTACTAGCCTAAGGGTTAGTTCACACGCAAATACACGTGTGCATATTCCATTGCAGCTGCCGCAACAGCATACCGTTGCCGTACACAGAATTCCGTCGCGGCTTTCTGCTTTGGATTAGGCTCAAATGAATGGGCCTAGTCCAGAGGGGGCTGTCGCGAGGTGGACACCGCGGCTGATTAGGCCACGGAACCCACCTGAAGAAAGGGCAGCTCGTTTCTTTTGTTGCCGCTAGCGGAAAAAAGATCACTAGTAGTCTACATAGATCACCATTGTGAGGGGGCGGATTATGACAGGGATTCCGTGCCAAAATCCGCCCCCTCTTGCCCCGTGTGAACTAGCCCTAAAGTTGGCCATACACATTAGATGCAGCTTCACTTATACTGTATGACGTTATTTACTAAAAGATGGCTGAACCATTGTAGCAAACAAACCTTCTGACTTTTTGTGTCCCCCTATTGCCACATTTATTATTATTATTTATTTATTTATTTATTTAGCACCATTAATTCCATGGTGCTTTACATTTGGGGGTTACATACAGTACACAAAATATACAGGTAGATATAATACTAACAATGACCGACTGGCATAGTGGGGTAGAGGGCCCTGCCCGTGAGGGCTTACAATCTATGAGATTGTAAACTCGATTGTAGACTCTTGCAAGCAGGGCCCCCAAACCTATTGTTTGATATGTTAATTTCTTTGTCACATTATAATGTCTCATATTGCCTGTTCATGTGTCCTCCTTCCTATATAAATAAATTTATTATCATTATTTTCATCAACCGAAACGGCCTATGACATGTAGATGGTGTGAACATTTAAGTTCCAATATTTCAGCTCTCACATATTAGATTTTCACTTTATGAATTTAGGCATAGACCGAGAGAGAAGGAAATAAATAAATATATTATAATGATCAAACCCTCATACTCATCCCATTTTGGCTTTCCACCATTCCCATTTTGCAATAAATTTAGCTACGCTGTAATTCTTCCTGGCCTAATATTTTTCACATTGTAGGGAGAGTCACTTAGTGCTTTCAAACCTCGACACTTGGCACACCCTCCTCAATCCGATCATGTCCAATAACTTTTCTTGCCATAAATAACAAAAAAGTAATTGCCTTATCTCTTATTATCCCTAATCCTTATCATATATCCTAATACACAAAACAAAAACCGCATGGATATTTTTGGATGGAAAATCCTTTTTTTTCTGATCCTGAACAACCCCTGTAAATAGATTATATGACTACAGCATTCCCTTTTTTAAATGTCGCCATCCAGGCGATCGTCTCATTGCCACAGGTTGAGTATCTGCAAGCCCCAGGTGAATAGCTGATATGTCTGGGGAAGTTGCTGCTAGTCTGTTAGGGAAAGAGCAAAATCTTCTTTGTTAAAGGACTCCAGCTATTAGGGGGGAGTCCGAGACAGGGTACCCACCTCTAGGAGACAACCCCTTTATAACAGAATAGCTATACAGGCCCTGTTCTCACATCAGTAGATATTTTATTTCCGCAGAATAAAAGTATTCCCTAAAACAGTCATGTCAGGAGAAGTGAACGGTCAATTTGGGACAGTAAACAACTCATACTGTCTGAAATAGCCCTGTTGTAATACTGTCTGTGCCTAGTTATCTAGAGATGAGTCTCATTGCCACATCTCTAGTGCTCCTGGCACCTGCCCAGTTCTTCAATGAAGCCAGGGAAGTACATCACAGCCTAAGGGGTTTGTCACAGCAAAATATGTATATTTTAAATAGGCCAGCAGAGGTGAATTATTATTATATATATATATATTTTTTTTAAAAAAAACATACTCACCTTTCCCTAGTGTCTTCTAAAGTGGTCCAGTCCTCCTGGTCAATTGTTATCTTCCAGCGGTATCCCCGCGACACGTGACTGCTGCAGCCAATCAGCGGCCTCAATGAAGGGCACGTGACGTCACTGCCTGTGATCTCCCAGGGCCCCACTGTTTGTCCTCAGCAGTCATGTGACCTCTAAAGGGATCTGGGACGTCACAGCCAACGAACAGTTTCACTTTGAGAAGATCGCCCAACAAAGACCGGACTGCACTGGGAGGACTCAGGAGCACCAGACAGAGGAGTATGATTTATTTTTATTTTTTCACCACCCCCAGTCTATTTAAAATAGAAAAATTTTTCCTGGACAACCTCTTTAACTGCGCATTTGTGTGAGGTCCAAGACATGAACAGAGAAGTGGGGGTATACTGCTCCGGGTTCACTGAAGAACGGGAATATAGAAACTTATTAGTATAAATTTTTTTTTTTTTCTTATTTGGGCACAGACAGAATAAGGGTAAGTTCACATGGGGTTTTTTGTCCGGAACTTGAGGCGGAGGCTGCCCAAGGTTCTGGTACAAAACACGGGTAGCTGCGAATGGATGCTAGTGCAGTTTACCGGCATCCAGTCGTACACTCCGATCCGGATTAGGCCCAAATGAATGGGCCTAGTCAAGAGGGAGGTGTCTCGCTTCTTTTTCCGGGAACCTGAACAAACGGATCCCAGAAAAAAGAACTGACTGGCTCCCATTGAAATCAATGGGAGCCGTCTTTTTGGTCAGGATTTTGAGGCGGATATGCCCTCAAAATCCTGCCCAAAAAACCCAGTGTGAACTTACCTTTAGAATACAGCTATTTGGGACATTAAGCCACTAGGCGATAAGGACCTGTGGGTGGTTTAGTGTCCCAGATCGACCTTACTGGTACCCTTTAAGGATTCTATGAAAGCTGGATGGCAACCACGTTGGGGTGAGTTGTCATCCGGTTTTCTCTGCAATATCGCAAGGACTCAATTTATAAAAACATAGTAGAAAGGAACAACACGAGGGCCTAAGGTTTATCTGTGACTTCTCTTTAGGGAGAGGATTTTCTTTAACCATTTGACAACCACCCCCAAAGTGACTGCGAGATGTAAATCTTTGGCTACGGGGATTAATCGGCTGGTGTCTACAGTTCAGAGGCGTTTATTTGGGTTCATATAGTGGAATGTGCCAGCTCTTAAATATTTTTCTTCACTGTTTGTACTACTAGGACACAGATGTCAAAACACATCAGGAGAAGAGGATTGTGGGAGATAAGCAACATTCAGCCGCTGCTTAACTCATTGGAAGCTCCCGGAGTCCAGAACATATTTTTCTATCTTAGGAAAAGATCTGGTGCTACTACTACTTCTCCACTACAATCGGAGCCCTGTGATTTGTATTGTTTCTTTACTCACAAGGTGTCACTTTCACACCAAGTCCGCCACCATATCATTATTTATTCTGAGATGAACTGTTTATTACAGGCCTGCCACCTGTATTTACAGTTATGTCTCGAAGAGCACTGTAAAATATTATATATTACATAGAAAACCAATATAAACGTATATATAATAGAACACTACAGAGTAAAACATGTAACCGGAATAGCTGCAAGTGTGTTTAGTCAGCAGAATCATAAAATCTTTATTTAGATTTATAGGCGTTCCCATTACACATCTAAAATACAATCTTTTAAAGAAATATTAACCCAAAATATTATGTAAAGTGAAAGGTAGCCTTTGATGAACCTACATTGAAATATTATTGAGCTATATAAACAGGGAATTGCTAATACAGGAAAATTCTTTTAATCCATCCTTTAATATTTCAGGAAATTTTATAAAGCAACACTTGTTTCCTGACACCTCGTGCATACTTCTCTATAGACAAAATACAGTCTGTCACTTCTTTAGACCCTTTTTGCACAGTGCTATGCTATTATGTTGTACAGCCATGATAGTATAGCAATGTGATGTAGTCCCTCTGACAGTGCTGCCGGTTTGCAGTTGTATAATATAAAGCCAGGACCCCTTAGATGCTGTGATCAGTAGGGATCATGAAATCGAAGTGTTTAGAAAGGGACAGGAACCCCTTATGTCACCCCCTTGTTCGCTTGCAACAAGATCATGGGCTATTGAGATTTTGGAATGGTGGTTGGTACCCTAAGGCTGGGTTCACATGGGGATTTTTGGACTGGATTTTGACTCAGAGGCCGACTCAGAATCTGGTCCAAAAAACGGCTAACTGCGACTGGATGGAGTGTATGCAGTGCATACAGTGCATCGGCATCCAGTTGCGGCATTCCGCTCTGGATTAGTCCCAAATGAATGGGCCTAGTTGGGAGGGAGTGTCGTACTGTCAAAAAACGGCAGGTCGCTTCTTTTTTCCTCGAGCAACAACAAACCGCTCGCGGAAAAAGGAACCCATTGAATTCAATGGGAAGCATTTTTGTGAGCCAGATTTTGAGGTGAAATCCGTGTCAAAATCCGGTCCAAAAATCTCTGTGTGAACCAAGCCTGACAGTGCCCTATCAATTGTCATATGTGGATGCCTATTAGGTCCTGTTTCTGGTATTGCTAATAGACATCTAGTAAAATATACACCTAGTAATGTATCCTATGTTCAATTCTCCCTGTGGAACAGGACAAATATAAAACTAAAAAAAAAAAAAATAATGCAAAAAATGTTTTTTATATCCTTTCCACTCCCAGAAACAGGTAAAATGTCATATATGCTAGAAAATGGTACAAGCTCCCCTAACAACAAAAAAATAACCATCCATCAACAAAAAATAAAAAGTTTATTAGAGTCAATATATGAAGCTTCAAAGCAAAATAGTTTTTTTTTTTTTTTTTTTTTTTTTACAAAAAGGCATTATAAGTAGTAAAATGAGCAAAAAAAAAGAAGAGCTCCATAAATATGGTATCATAGTAGTATAAATGACTAGTACTTTAAAGCAATTTGAATGTAAAAAAAAAAAAATATAGAAATTGCAGGGGGGGAGTTCAAACTTTTCAACTCAAATTTTTTTTATGTGTGTGTTCACAAGTGAGAAACCTAAACCATAAAATTGTACTAACAAGCTAATTTTATTTTCACACTTCATAATGGTATCATTTAGTATTCTGTATGCTGTACTGGGAGGCTGGAAAACCTCGGAATGGTGGAATTACAGAAATACTACAATTGTGCCATTTTCTAATGGGTTTTGTTTTTACACAGTTCACTGCATGGTAAAAATGACATGTTACCTATATTCAGCAGGTTGATGCAATGATAGTGATACCAAATTTAGGGAGCCTTCACACGGAGTAACGCCGGGCTCAATGTGTGCTTATTTTTACTGGCGTAGAAATGCGAGGGTAGCGTTTACGTCGCGTTTATGCAGTGTTTTTTTACAATGAGCGTATATGCGGTGTTTACGGACGCGTTTTTTGCTCACGTAAACGTTTACATTTTTTTACTTTTCATTTTTATCATTTTAGGCCCCACACAATACAACATTCTAATATACGGTAATAATGTATTGCAGTATATTATAAACTCCATGCATCTATTTTACAAGCGGCCATCACTACGCTCTTAGCTGTCATGGGAACTGATAACCACCTCCAGATGATGTTCTTTGGGGCAGTGATCTAAATCAATATGGCAGTGCCCTGCTCCGCCACATCTTAGATGTCGCCATTACAATTGACCAAGGCATCAAAAGAGATTAAACACCACTGAGATTCTGTTGTATAATACAGGGACAGTTATGATGCCAACTCATCCATTGGTCTCAAGTCCTGATATCATACCATATCATACCATACTATTAAAGGGGGCATTCACACGGAGTAACGCGACGCTGATTCTGGCACGATAACTCACGTAAGAATCAGCTCTGCAAAACAGAATCCTATTGACTTCAATGGGTTCCGTTTAACACATGTAACATATTGAAATCAATGAGAGGCTTTTTAACCCATTGATTTCAATGTGTTACGCGTGTTAAATGGAACCCATTGAAGTCAATGGGATTCTGTTTTGCAGCGCTGATTCTTACGCGAGTTATCGGGCCAGAATCAGCACCGTGTTACCCCGTGTGAATGCCCCCTTATGGTGGATGTTGAAAAGCTTCTAATACCTATTGGACAAAAACCTGCCCTGGTCATTTGGTGGTCAGATGTGTAGGGCAAGACACAGCTCTGATAATAGTCCTGCACTTATGTGCCCATTGCAGAACCAGAACGGATATTTGTCTATTTGAACTAAAGAGTTGATATCGAATGACCACAAACAAAAATCTTCTTGAAACAGAGCGAAAAATTTATACAAAAGGTATGTTGAAAAATTGTATAACTTTTCATCATAAATTTTATTTTGTAAAATCGGAAAAGTCCTTTCAACTCCAGGATAATAGTTTGATGAATGATCTAATAATTATATAACAGCCCCAAATATGTAATGAATGCCCTTCACCTGCCTTAGCAATGTATGACATCCTTCACTCCATTCCCCTCCTACATAAAAGATAAGTGATGCCTGGGTGAAGTTTCAGAGTGTTGGGGGATGAGGTGGAAGAAGATCAAACTCTGCAGATTATCTACACACCAGGATAATTTGTTTAGACACACCAAGAACAAGGTGCTTTGTACTAGGGTCAACTTTCAGGCTGGGTAAAGCCGAGAATGGGAGGAGGAGGGGGAGTGTGATACGTGAAGCTTTACACAGTTACATGGACACAGCTATACAGTTACACTAAGGCCCAGCTACAGGAGGCCTGTATTTGTTGGCTGAAGTTTGACATGTGAATTTATAAGAACTCAGGTTCAAGTAGTGCTGTGCTCTGGTATTCACCATGGGATTTGCTATTAATAGGATCTGCCGTTCTATGACAGAGTGCGTTTATTTAACAAAGATCTGTAGCAACTCACTAATGCCTCGCTGCATAGGCCACATACCAAAAACATTGCACTCATAACTTGCAAACATTTCATACGATAGCTCAGCCACTAGATTTATTATCCACTATTATACAACGTGATACACTATATGCAGCAAGCAGCTAAGGAATATGGAATGTGTGCTTACAAGAAATAACATACTATCCAAACCCTCTTGTCTTGTATGGCTACATGTAGGCTGTGTATCATTCACTTCTCCATCTACTGTACAATATTTCAAGAATGTTGTGCAGTGAAAGGGAATCCCTAAGGAGATAAAAAGATGAATTTCCCATTGTAGTTACTCAATAGAAAACAGTCCAGTGGTTTAATGGTTAGCAATGTTACTTTACAATATATCTGTGATTTTTGTGTTCTTTCTATGTTTGGTTAGGTTTGGTCCGAGTACTCCGCCATGTTCCTAGACTTGAAAAACACACTGTTATATTCATCGTATATATTGTGACGCTCTCTGTACAGTGCTCTGAAATATTTTGGTGCTTTATACAGATGAGAGTAACAGTTTGTAGAAATCCGGATTCATATGAATGAATCCAAACTTTTTGCAGTTCAGTTTGCAATAAGTGGCTAAGATGGCTGCCACCATGTGAAAGTATGGAGGAAGCAATGAACAAGGATCACATGACCACAGGGATCAGGAGGCCTTCCCCATAATGCCTTGCATGGAGCCCACATGACAGGATACAGCCAATCATGAGGAACTATTGAGGCATTATAAATAGTTCATGCCAAAAGAGAAAGTCAGTTTTGTGGAGAGAGATTAGACAGATAGGAGCATCTCAACAGTCAGATTGAGAGTGTTGGGGAATCATATGCAAAGGTAACAGAGTGTGGGGTAGTGCATGAAGACATAGATTTAGTTGATAAAAAAGAAGACTGGACTCTCTATCAGGAATTTAAGACCTGACACGAGATTTGTCTGAATTTAATGCGCCTCTAAATAATTCAGGATTTCAGGAGTCTGAATTTATATCTATGCCAGTCATAGACTTCAGACAAAGGCGTAACTTGAAGTTCCCGGGTCCAAGTGTAAAATATGTAATGGGGACCTCATCATACTGGAGGTCTTCCTATGTCTACAGAGAGACCTTTAGGAACCCGAGGCTCTAGGGCTTGTTAGCTATTGCTACCTCTGCAACCACTATAGTTCCACTCCTGATTTCAGGTATAAATTATGACACTTTTCTGGCATGAAAAGTTGATAGGCTGAGGGGTGCCTACCTTGGACCACCTTGGTTTTATGCGGAACCAACAATGTGGTACATTATTAGTGCAAAAAAAAGGGCTGCACCATAGATGCACCACATTTACACCCATCTACACCAGAGAACTAGTGTAAATGAGATTATATACTCCAACTGCCTACTATCTTATACCCAAGGCTATATCTTCAGTTTATCATTTGCGGGCTCTGTTTCCTCCCCTCTTTCCCTTGCTGTTGAGGTTCCTCAGGGTTCGGTCCTAGGCCCCCTGCTCTTTTCTCTCTACACAGCCCCCATTGGACAAACCATTGCCAGATTTGGCTTCCGGTACCATCTTTATGCTGATGACACCCAATTATACACATCTTCCCGTGATGTCACCCCTGCACTAATATAGAACACCAGTGGCCGTCTCTCTGCTGTCTCAAATATCATGTCCTCACTCTATCTGAAACTAAATCTCTCCAAGACTGAACTACTACTGTTTCCACCATCTAATAGATCTGTCCCTGAAATATCCATTGCAGTCTCAGGCCTTACTATAACTCCTAGGCAGCATGCCCGCTACCTCGGGGTCATGTTTGACTCAGACCTTTCCTTCACCCCTCATGTTGAATCACTTCCACGTTCATGTCACGTCCACCTCAAAAACATCTCCAGAATATGCCCTTTCCTTACCAGAGATACATTAAAGACACTTATTGTCTCTCTGATTCATTCTCGCCTTGACTACTGTAACTCCTTACTAATCGATCTTCCCCTTACTAAACTCTCCCCTCTACAATCTATTCTGAATGCAGCGGCCAGGCTCATCTATCAGGCTAGACGCTACAGCGATGCCTCGGGTCTGTGCCAGTCACTACATTGGCTGCCTATTCATTATAGAATAAAATATAACGTTATCACTCTCATCCACAAGGCTCTCCATAATGCTGCACCTCCCTACATTTCCTCCCTCATCTCTGTCTACCGCCCAACCCGTGCTCTCCATTCACTCAATGACCTAACACTTACATCCTCTATTATCAGAACCTCCCACGCTCGTATACAAGACTTCTCCCGAGCTGCACCACTTCTCTGGAATGCTCTACCCCGGACAATCAGGTTAACTCCCAATTTCTACAGTTTCAAACGCAAACTAAAGACACATCTTTTCAGACAGGCCTATCACAATGTCTAACGTAAACCCTTAACCTTCCTCTGTCCCCGCTCCCACATTTCCCCACATGATATGATGTCATCTCAGGATAACTTTATCTGTCCAAGCTCCATCCATATGTTACAGGACACGACTGTTGACGGCTCATAAAGTTTTATGTTTGTGTAATGACAGTCACCTCTATTACAAAAGTGTCTGACCTCTGCATAAGCAATATCGCCCCTGCTACCTCTTGTGTCACCCCCTCTACCTCATAGATTGTAAGCTCTTGCGAGCAGGGCCCACAGTCCCATTGTGTGAAACGACTTTCTTTGTAATGTATCTTTCTGTCTGTATTTGAACCCTACAAATTGTACAGCACTGCGGAATATGTTGGTGCTATAGAAATAAAATTTATTATTATTATTATTATTATATCTTTTGCTGTCACAGTTAAAAAGCGCCCATATGCATGTATGATAGATATATTATGGTTCTATACAACTCTGAGGTTGGGTTCCTGCTGAGAACAATATTGTATCTTGATGATACAGATCCTGAATATACATTGCATGTTAAAAGTTTTAGGCCCCATGTAGCGAGCGAGCAACAGCATAAAACAGCAGAAAAAAGACTGGCAAAAAACACATCACTTTTTTTCCGCACTGTTTTTCAGAGAAAGTCTGCAGTTTTCCTCTGTGAACTTTTTATCCCTATTATACTTATATGGAAAACACCAGCATTTCTGTAGGTATAATTGACATGGTGCGATTTACAAAAATGCAACCGTTTTTGAAAGCGCAGCTATTGTGCTGCAGATATCTTTCTGCAATGTGTAGATGGGAAGAGCCAGAGTTCCATCCACTTTGCAGGTAATGTAAAACACAGTGGATTTTGCTGCAATGTTTCTGCTAAGGCCAAAATGCTCTATTTTTATAGCTTGGAGCCCCGGCCTCATCCAATATTATATTTTATTGTAATTGTGCCACCCACAATTGGTATCATTCTGATAAAAATCAGCTCAAACAATATATCAGAAGAAATTACTACAAGACAAAGCATATCATTATTTGTAATAATGGTCTCCTCATATTGGCAACAGACACCTTATCGGCCCCTAAGGCTCCAGGAGCCACTATGGGGCATAATAGTGTGTGCAGGGCCACTATGGGGCATAATAGTGTGTGCAGGGGCCACTATGGGGCATAATACTGTATGTGCAGGGGCCACTATGGGGCATAATACTGTATGTGCAGGAGCCACTATGCGGCATAATACTTTGTGTGCAGGGGCCACGGTGGTACATTATACTTTCTGGATGGGCCACTATGGGACATTATACTTTTTGGAGGGCCCACTATGGGACATTATACTGTCTAGGGACCACTTTGGGATATTAAAGTGTGTGTAAATGGGGTGTTATACTGTATGGGGCAAGGAAATGGGGCGCTATGCTGTGGATGGGGCCCCAAGTCAAAAGTTTGCTGGGAGGCCCAGTCTGTGCAAGTTACGCAACTGCTCCAGGGCCTTGAGAGGGTAGAAATGCACCCTCTCAAGTTATACCATGATGAAAGCAAAGCGGGAACAGAGTAGATGATAAAAGACAATGGAAAACTAAAAACCTAAATGTCATTGGGAAAGTGAGAAAAATATAAGAGACAAAATAATGAGCCTTTCATCTTTGTAACTCATTTGCTGAAGGTGGTCATGGTGGAGTGAGGCCCCATTCCGTGTTTAGCTGTGGGGGTCATTATTACTTGTTATGTGCTGACACAGCTACATAAATTTATTAGGGAATCTTTTTTTGTGACTGTTCATTCTGTTTTTATAAAGGTGATAATCAATATACTTGGTGTGGAGAAATTATTCTGTCATATTTCTTATAAAAATGTCTAAACCAACCTGTCATCGGACTAATTCAGCTGGATTACTGAGGAGGGGATCACCATGCTAACAATATCCTTTCCTTGTTCATAATGTGATCTCGAAAATTTCTGCCTTTAATGAGCTGATGACATTTACACATAAATGTCTAATATTGCCTACTGCAACTTTTTATCCTCCTTTCAACAGTCTGTACATCAATGAATAATGTCAGGTGGCCCCAAGGAAAAAGAAAAGTTAGCAAAGAAAAAAATACAACAAAAAAAGGTAAGTGGGATTTCTCCTGATGTGTGATCATGTAAAAACACTCAGTGTAATGAAACAAAAACACAACAATTTAACTTTGCAATAACTTATTACCGTATATACTCGAGTATAAGCTGAATTTTTCAACACAGTTTTTGTGCTGAAAAAGCCCTCGCTGACTCGGCTTATACTCGAGTCAGCAAAAAAAAAAAAAAAAAAAAAAAACTATTTTTTTTTTTTTTTTTTTTTTGGGGGGGGACGTCTATGACCAGCCACAATATCAATGTATAGAATCTCCAGAATCTCCCATAAAATAGTGGGGGAACAAGAGAAGCTTTAAAAAAAAAAAAAAAAAGTTCTAAATCCCTCCTTTCCCTAGAATACATACAAAAGTAGAAAATGACTGTAAAACACACACATTAGGTATCCCTGTGTCTGAAAGTGCCCGGTCTACTGAATATAGGGTATCTGCAGTGCTCCTGTTCCGTTGGGAAGGGGTTAATAGGAGCACTGTAGATACCCTATATTCAGCCAGACTGAATTCCAAGTGCGGGAAGAAAAACAGTCCTCAAGCTCAGGGAAGGGGCAGACAGACAACCAAAACACCCCCTCCCCTTCCCCAGCACTCAGCAACTACTGCACCCAAAAACTCAGACCATTTTAATTTTTGAAATTTTCCAGTAGCTGCTGCATTTCCCCCTCTAGGCTTATACTCGAGTCAATAAGTTTTCCCAGTTTTTTGTGGTAAAATTAGGGGCCTCGGCTTATATTCAGGTCGGCTTATACTCGAATATATACAGTAAGCAAAAATCTACAAATACGCCTTTAAGGTGCTGCAGAAGGCCAGCATTTTTGACTGTATTTAATTAATATTGATTGGTTTAATCTCATCCCTACATTGTGAAAAAACAAAACAAAAACGTTGCTACTGCGGTATCCTACTGTGTGGAACTTGCTTTAGGTTGGGGCCCCACATTATGAAAATGCAGTGTTTTATGGTACCTCTAAAGTGGATGGGATTCTGGCTAATCCCATCCACACATTGCAGAAAAAATCCCCAAAGGAAATGCTGAAATAATAGGGGAAAAATGTCTGCAGAGGAATTTGGAATCCCACAAATTTTATAGAGGTTGCAATATTTTAACCATAAGAAGCCAATGATGGAAATGTTGCTTTTTTATTTCCTTAAGAATGAGTTAATAAAAAAAATTATTCAATTAAAAATTGGAAAATTACCAATTAAAAATACAATTTGCCCCACAAAAAACAAGCCTTTATACAGTCACATGTATTAGAAAAAAAACAGTTATGAATCTTAGTATGCAACAGCAACAAAATGGCTAAAAAAATTCTTTGTTGGTTGGTAAATGGTAAATATTTGTAAAACATAAATTTAAATTAATTTGACTTTTTTTTTTTAGAAAACTAAATTCTCAATATTTTATTTTACTAGATTTAATGTTATCAAAAAGGCAAATACAGTAGCCAATTTACTCGTCACTAGGTTATACTTTTTTATAATACTATGCAATTTTTAGTAATATGTACAAGTCTAATAATAATTAGAATAATAACCAACATAGTGACACGGAAGTTAAGCGAATTTGCTTCAATTTCGGTTTACCATTGCTAATATGTTGACAGCTATCTATGTAAATGATACAAGTATATAGTACCTTTAGTATATGTTATTATCATTGTTGCATATACAAAGTTTCTTGCATTCTGGGACTTGCCTCTCATCTTAGTGACGGCGTTCCTGTAATGCCATTATTCAGTTGTGTTTTATTTGTTTTCATAAATGTCCGGACAGTATCACTCCCCAAAGATGCCAGAGTCCTGTGCTCCGCAGATAAGATGCTGCTTCCTACCATTTCTTCGAGTGACATGTCTGAATCAGCCTGCCTATAAATCACAGGAATTCCTGCTTTATAGGATGACACCTGGACAGTCTGAACCTCATGAATTATAAGATAAGCTTCAGAGAATTCTTATGGGTGTAATTAGGTGTGGGAAATTCCGGTCCTCGGGGGCTGTTTACAGGATATCAATAGTAATGGTAATAATGACTTTATTTTAGTATTATTGTACAAGGACAACAACTAGGAACCTTTACAGGAAAATCAAGTTCTTTCTAGAAGACTTTCTAGAGATTTTCATGTAGGATGCAAAATGTATAAATACACCTTGTAAAAGTCTAACTTGCTGAACGGTCATCTAGTCCAGCGGCGGTGGTCCGGTCAGCACTGTCGCTGGTACTACATGATGTCTTCTTGTAAAATTGGTATCTGTTCACTGGCCTCAGAGACCTATACACAAACGCTATATACCTCTATGTTGGTCAGAAGTCATTTGGCTAATAATTGCCTGCCTTAAAAGGAAATTGTCATGGTTGTTTGGGACACTAGACCACCAGCAGGTCCTTAAAGGGGCTCTATCACTAGATTTATGTGTTATGAGCTAAAGATATGCGCTATTCAGGTGCTGCTATTAGTGTGTAAAAAGACCCCCCTGTTTTTGTTTCTGACCATGTAAATCGATATGCAAATGAGTTCGATCATACACAGTGGGCATGCACCCCTTAGCATCATAGCTTCGGGACGCCCACTGCTGTCTCCATGCCCCCCTCCTCCTGCTCCATCGTCGGTGGTTTCTATTGAAATCACATGCATGTGCAGTAGCGCTCCCTCCGGTGTGCTACTGTGCATGCTCCAGTGCCATTTTCCCATAGAGAACATTGCGAGCTGGCGCTGGAGCATGCACAGTAGCGCGACGGAGGGGTGCACGGAACACCCACTGTGCATGATCGAACTCATTTGCATATCGATTTACACGGTAAGAAACAAAAACGGGGGGGGTGTCTTTTTTCAAACTAATAGTAGCATCTGAATAGCCTTTTTAAAGGCTATTCAGGAATATCTTTAGCTCATAACATTTAAATCTAGTGATAGAGCCACTTTAACGACTAGGGGTTTAGTGTCCTAAATCGCCTTGTTATAACACTATCTGTCTTGTTATAATATTATCTGCAGCCGCATTAAAAATAAAAAGCTTTACACTCATCTATCGGCTATACGCCATGTGTTGGTGCAGTTCTTTAGTGAAGTCAGAGAAGTACCGCTTGGCTTCAGTGTACATGCGCTGGACCTCGGGTGCATGCGCAGTGAAGCCGGATTGTATGTCTCTAATTTCACTCATGAACAGTGAAGGCGCTGAGAAGAACAGAGATGAGAGTGATGAGACTCATCAAACTCATCTCTAGGTAAGTATAAAGCTTTTCTATATTTAATGCGGTCACAGATTGTATTATAACAGGGCGATATAGGACACTAAACTATGGTCCTAAATCACCGTGACAGGTTCCCTTTAATAAAAATGGAATATGATAAGAAAATATCATCAAATATTATCAAAGCGTATTTGTAAGAGTATTTGTGTCCTACATAAAAAATGTTATTTCAATCCCATAACCCCTTTATGTTTTATGAGTTTCTCCAAAATGTTTTAACTATATGTTTTAAATATATTTTAAATAATTTTGAATATTTCTATAATTATATTATATTTAATTTAATATTAATTATAAAATGTTTGTTTAATTGAGGGCAAGTAAGTTGTACAAAGTTATAAAGTTTACCTTGTGTATCTATCATTATTTTCATTGTTTATGTGTAAGGATGGGTTTACATGGTGCTGTATTACCGATGTGTTATATAAGATGTCCTTTCATGTCCTCAGAGATGTGCGGTATTAGTGACAGCTTTGTCGGTATTCACCCTGGTGCTGGATATACAGTATGGTTGCTGTTAGTTTCAGCACTGATATCTCTCCACTGTCAGAAAGTCAGCCCTTACATCCTAGCTTAATCGCTGGGCTGTGAGACATGACTCCCCCCCCCCATAGCTCAGTGATGACGCTATGCTGTAAGGCCGCCCTTCTGACAATGGAGAGATATCGGTACCGAAACTAACATCACCCATATAACCAAGGCGTATACCAGCAAAGCTGACAGTGTGCTAGACTTCATGCAATTCTTCAGCAAAATTTGCGCTGTGTAAAACCAGTCTAATAGCTAAAAATCTGTCTTGATCATGTGGTGGACCCGCTATAGGACTTCTTACAATACAGGTATCAGTTCTATAAGAAGTTGTTCGCCTGTGTATCCATTGCATGACCAAGACCAATATCTAACCACTGAAACACAAGGAGTATTTTTAGTTTATCTAAACAGGTCTGAGATTGTATGCAGATTAATTTCTGAATATATGAATATCTGAATATTGGAGATCTCAGTGTTCTGTTCAGCAACACAAACACATCACTTGTTAACCGTTGACGTAGGTACAAGGTTGTCGGTAGTCATTATTATAGTGTACCAGAAAGTCCTGCCTATAGACAAATGTGTTCTGAGGAAGTAGTATGCAGTTATCTTCTAAGCTCCCCCTAGTGGTAGCTGCAGGCAGACATTATTGTATCAATAAAAGAGAACCAGTCAGCAGGGGCGAAGACAACCAGCCAGCAGAGGGGGCGGTTGCATGGCCCAGGAGCTATAAGGCTGTGTGCAAACGGGGTTTTTTGGTCCGGAACCTGAGGCGGAGGCTGCCTCAGGTTCCGGTCCAAAATACGGGTAGCTGCGACAGATTAGGCCCAAATGAATGGGCCTAGTCGGGAGGAGGGAGTGTCTTCAGGTGGATTCACGAGGCAACTCCGCCTGAAGAATGAGCATGCCCGTTCTTTTTTCCGGGAACTGGAACAAACCTCTTCTGGAAGAAAGAACTGACCGGTTCCCATTGAAATCAATGTGGCTCCCATTGAAATCAATGGGAGACGTCTTTTTGGTCAAGATTTTGAGGCAGATACGGGGCAAGAGAGGGTGGATTTTGGCACGGAATCCTCCTCAAAAGCCCTTCCCTCACAATAGAGGTCTATGCAGACTGCTAGCGTTCTTTTTTCCACCAGCCGTTTTTTCCCACTAGCAGAAAAAAGAAGCGAGCTGCCCTTTCTTCAGGCGGATTCCGTGGCTGATTCAGCTGCAGAATCCGCCTCGCGACAGCACCCTCCGGACTAGGCCTAATCCGGAGCGGAAAGCCGCGACAGGATACTGTACACTGCACCGGCATCCCGTTGCGGCAGCCACGACGGAATGTGCACACGCGGAATCCACGTGTGAACTAGCCCTAAGGTGTCTCTTCCCCATATTTAAAGACTAGTAATATAAATCGTATATTATACTTGGGAGGCCTGGTCCAGATTTGCACTAGGGCCTAGCAGCTTCTCCTGACTTGTCTGCCATGGAAATCTTGCCATTGTTAAAAAGATCTCCTACTTCAGACAGAATCTGTGTAGATATTAGGACGCTTCTTTTTCTGCTTTCTGATTTTTCATCTTTCCGAAAATGAATTATATGTTTCCCATAAAAATTAATGGAGACGGACTTCTTGTGGCGGATTATCTTATCCTTAGGGGTGTCCTTTGAGGAGGATAACATTCAGTTGTCAATTTATACCTACATTTTAAGGAAGTATAACAGAAGAATGGCGCAAAAGAGTTTAAAGCATAGATTCTCCAGAAAATTTCTATATTATAGGTTGTTCTAAGAAATGTCAGGAGAGGCGCCAGGTTCTTTTTAAGTAAATGTGCGAACATGCAAGAATTTCAAGCTCTGGATCGGAAAAACCAAGCTTCAATGACAATAAAATGATATTATCACATAATGGATTGCGGTTGGCATGAAGGACAGGCTGTGAGGTGGTCACACCGGCAAGGTATGGCATGTGTATCATGGTATAATATCTATATGGTGGAGCTCAAGAAAAAAGTAACATTAGGAGATCACCCCGGAGTAGATGAAGAAAGTTGTAGCACTCACTGATGATAAAATTCACTTCTTTTATGTGTTCATCTCCATAAAACCAGGCAGTACGGAGAACACGAAAACAGCTAACAGCCATTTTGCCCTACGCGTTTTTACCACTTTCCCTGCTCTCTGTATTGCCTGGTTTTATGGAGATGAACAAATAAAAGAAGTGAATTTTATCACCTGTTAGTGCCGCCACTTTGTTCATCCACTGGTGTAATGGAGCTTCTTGATAGGTTGCGAAAAAATGGAAAAGTTTACATCTGTGTTTGTATTTCTGTTTTTGTATTCCATCATAAGAACCGAGAACCCGAGAATAACAGCAGCAGTAACAGATCTGTCATATGACAGACACCAGCAGCGCATGACAGATCCCATTGAATAGAATGGCATTTCATCAAATGAGTGCCCGCCCGCCGTAATAATACAAAAACTAGCATAGCATGTTGGGTATACTCTGGAATTTTTATGGAATCTTTGACAATGATAATGACAGACCATTAAAAAGGGGGGTATAGGTTAAGGGTAAGGTCCCACTTAGTGGGCTGCAGCAAAAAAGTGCTGCAGGAAAAACCACAGCAGAAATGCCTCGTAGTTTTTCCCGCAGTGCTTTTCACAGAAAGTCTGCAGTGATTTCCTCTGTGGACTTTCTGCTTCCATTATACCTATAGGGAAACCACTGGCATTTCCTTAGGTAGAATTAACATGCTGCGATTTCCAAAACCGCAACAGGCTCACAGCATAATGCAATAATGGAAGAAGTCACTGAGGGGGCTCATTACCTTATAATAAGACACCAGTATTATATACAACACATGATAAAAGAAGTCCTTGTTACAGATTTTGCATCTGCTCAGGAACTTCTAGTTACACCTCTGAACTTACAATAGTAGTGTAGACAGAGACTCAGACAAAGACTGAATGCAGCTAAAAAGGAAGCTTCTGTTTCATCCCAAGTGCTGTATTTTTATCAGTACTTCTTGCTAATGTCATATACAATACTGCTGAAGCTGAGTTACAGAGATAGAGAGACAGCAGATTCTCCTAAATTTTCTTGTCTCTGGGAAACATGAAAGCAGATTCTAACCACCAGATCAGGGAGAACTGAGGATTATAGATAGAGCCAACAGAGGGGTAAACTGCTAAAAAATTTAGAATATATGGCATATAATAGGTAGAAATAATGTTATTCCTTATGTACACGTCCTGTACTACTCATTTATGTAAGGTTTTTTTGAAAGGTTAGGCATATTTTTTAAAGAAGAACTGCAACCAGCTGTAAGATCCTATACAACAAGGTATTGTCTGTTTTACCATATCTCAACCAAACAACTTTTGTGTGGAATTTCATGGAAGTAAAAAGACGCCAGGTCCTCATTAAGGCTTGTTGCACTCAATAACATATATCTTCCCATATGACATATTCTTGTTCTTTATCAAATAATGAAGCTAACGTAAAATATATGAGAACACACCAAAGAAATGTCTGGAAACAGATAGCACAGTTACAATAACCACATTATTTGAGGATGTCGCCGTGGTGATGTATGTTATATTAATACTGATTGTTACATTCTAATGACAAATAATTATTGGCTACTTTGATAAATGGCACAAAATGGAAACATGGAGTGATCATAAAATACATCCTCAATGGAAGCCTACAATCGAGGGCTATAATTCATTTACATTGTGGGTGTTCTCCTTATATACAGCATGATAAATTATGTAAATTACATATATTTTCCAGTTCACAATTATTTCTTCAGGTTCTGTAGAGGTCAGATATGTAGTAGAGCTTTCTTGGCTTATGTATAGACTACACAGAAGATAAGAGGAGAGAATATGTTTAATACTTTGAGCCCTTACCAACCACCTGGCACTTGTCGATATCTTGCTATATCATCTTTACTTTTGCTTACTTTAAGTGTCCTACGCTTTAATAAAACCAATAGGCAGCAATTGAAATAGAATGCAACCTTTATTAATTCTATACATTCTATAGTAATTCTTCTTCCTCTGTCCATAGACTTCTATGTGCAGGGTGCCTTTATTAAATTTACTGTACCTGTAGGAATGCTCTACAAAAAAAATGCAGCAAAACTTTGGTGCATTTTAGATACAAAGTATCACATCTTAAGCTTCTTTCCTATAATGCCATGCCATTTTTCTGATAAGCTCTGACCCTCCAACTCTTTGAGGAGACCATCCCTTTATCTAGACCGGATATCTGGTGGCAGATTTTCAGTTTCATCATATATTGTGCATACTGGTCATCCTCTGGGAATCTGTTCCTTTTGAAATAGAAATACTAATTTGGCAATAAACTCCGCATCATGTTAGTAGGCTTATTAACTGAGCCATGCATGATGTTAAGGGGGCTGTCCCTAGAGGGCAGTATACAGAAGCACTGTTCTCCCAATTACATGCTGGAGAATAGATTTGCATACTTTTTACCCAGAATCCCTAGCGGAGCAGGAATCACTTGTAAGTCTCTGTACGCCTATGTAGGCACCCACTCTCCCTAATGTGTAGGATTATCCCCCATCCTCTTCTAGACATCCACCCCCTATCAGTCCACTTTTTAATGAATTCTAAGTGGTCTTCCCTTCACTTTGCTGTCACTTTTGGTTCTCCCCTAGTAGCCCCCCGATAGGCATTTCTCGCTTATCACTACCCTAAAGGTACAAAGCTTTTCAGCCTGCCTTTGTACACGTCCTTCACTGAGTCCACCTTAAATTTTATTTACATTTTGTAATGCATGAAGGCTTCATAGATTTTTCGGTAACCTTCAGGAACTGTCCCTGTTGATATTGCCTTGTCCTTACGCTCCATAACTACTGTATGCAATGCCCCTCGCATGCCTGACTGATTCATTGTTAATCAGCACTTGTACAGTAGGAATGACCTGGATGTAATAGATCAGCCTTGAATCTTGCTCTTGCTGAGAAGTTGGACAAACAACTTTACATCCTTGTGCCCTAGGCTATAAATGACAAAGGAAAATTGTTAAAAGTGACTGGAATGTTTTATGAGGATTTCTGTATACAAATCAGTGCAATAAAATGATATTAATTATTGCTTTGCAAGACATTTGTTTCCTGACATTGTCTCAATGACTTCCCATTACAGACCTGGACGTCTGTTTACTACGAGCGCATATTCAGCTCTGTATGACATGTGGTATTGCCCAACGATTACTGTCAAAGGGGCTTCCTGCTACCGACTTTACATAGTAACTTCTACGGGGTCATATCTTACAAAATCACATTGGAAAATGAAATAAGAACACTTTGTAAAGTAACAGGTAAAGTTACTCAAGAACGTCTCCGCACTGTGTACTTCATGGCGGATTGAGCCTCAAAATCAATTCCAAATTTTCTTTAATTAATTAATTAATTAATTTTGATAGCACTATCATATTTCGTAGTGCTTTACAGACATTGTCAATCGCTGTCCCATATAGGGCTCACAATCTAAATATCAATTCCAAATTTTGGACAGAATCTTCCTCACATTGTGGTAATTGGGAGGCAACAACAGGCATTTCTTTATTCAGGGTGCTGGAAAAAGAAGTATCCTGCCCAGTCTTCTTGTGTATTATGTCTGTTTCAGCCCCAAAATCCTTGGCACGAGGCTTAGACTAACCCCATTGTGTCTGGGGCTCACTGACTAGCAAAGCCACGACAATAGCCAGAATTTGGAGAGGAATCTAAGACTGCCTCAACTAACACCATGTGTACCTGGCTTCAGGATCCATTTGCTATATAAGGGTAAGTTCACACTGGGTTTTTTGGACCATATTTTGACACGGAGGCTGCCTTAGAATCCAGTCCAAAAAACGGCTAGCCACAACTGGAGTGCGCCGACATCCAGTCGCGGCATTCCTCTCCGGATTACTCCCAAATGAATGGACCTAGTCAGGAGAGAGTGTTGCGCCATAGATGCTGCAGCGGAATCTGCAGCAAAAAACCTCTAGTGGAAAAAAGAAGTGAACAGCTCCCATTGAAGTCAATGGAAGGCATTTTTTGGAGCCGGATTCTGAGTCAGATTCCGTATCAAAATCCAGTCCAAAAAACCCCGTGTGAACTTACCCTTCCTACAGGAGGAGAGCTAATTTGCATACCCAAAGGGCATGGCTTGTAAATAAGTCTCCATACACCAGCTGGAACTCTTCAATGAGAACCAGTATATCATCTCCCTCGACCTGTCATATAATTCCCAAGTTTATTAATCAGGTTCCTTCATTTACCAAAGAACCCCCTTCCAAAAATGTCATATGTCTGTTCTATTCTTACTTACTTCTGACAATATTAACTCACGAGATTACTTTTTTTCCCAATCAATCCAGTCTGTAGATGGGTGTAGTGGTAGCATTCACAAACCAACTATGGTTCCTATAGGAGTCCGAAGGTCCACTAAGTATTAATGTCACATGGTTGATGGGGGCCGCTGCTACAGATTCCGTATTGCGGACCATGAGCTTCAATTCTTCCGTTACACCATTGGATTAATATTAGGCTCCATTCACACAACTATTGCCATTTCGTCATCATTTTATATTTGCTTTGTTCATATGCCACCAACATAAGGTGCAGCCCTGTAAACGGTCTGTATGTCCATTTTTTATTATACAAATACTGATTCATTTATTGATTGTTCACTTTTTCCATAGTGTACAAGGCACCAGGCTACAGGTATCCCGGAGTTTTCCTTTATCCTTTCAATCTTGCATTACCTTATCATATCTCACTTTACAGGCAAGTAGTACGTTTGTTATTATGGCCTAAGTGCATCACCTTACATTTATCCACATTACGCTTCATGGGAAGTACTAAACGATAGCACATCTTATATACTCCAGAGCCTTGTACATACAAATGATGAGTAGTGTTCACCAAGGGAGACATTTACAACAATGCTACAATGCTAATTTGATTGGTACAAAAGGGTTTTTTATCGAAAGAGTTCACCATGACAAAAATATTGATAAGTGCTCATCACGGGATAATAAATGGGGATTCTATTGGCTTCAGTTTGCTAGGTTATATGGAAAAATAAACACGTAAAAGCAAAATAAACTAAAACTAACATGTAAGACAATGGAGCCGTATAGAAAAAGCCACAATAAATTTGAGATACTATAAAAATCAGCGATGATAATGGTTTGTGTATATGGACCGCACAAACAACCTCTACGTTGCAAAGAATTTGTTAAAATAATGAAGCACCTGCAGGTGGAGAGATCTGGTCGGCCTTTGTCAGCTGGCTTTGTTCCCTTGTGGGCGATACTTGATCATATCCCATCATCTATACATCTTATTGTATTATAGGTCAGTGTTAGTTTCAATGGTGAGCTAAAGCACAGGCCCTGAGGGATATTAAAATCCTTGGACTCACATTTATCCCATGCTACTCTGCAGCCCCTGTAATAATGCCCAAGTCATAATCTGTCAACCTGCCACCCAATCCATGTTTTATGTTAATAAGGGGCGTCTTATTGGCTCGAGGTCAGCCTGTGACCAGGTCAGACCTGTCCTGAGGCCACCCAGGGGTCAGCAGGTCAGGGGTGAGGGAAAGAGTAGGTCCTATGTATGGATTTTACAACAAGGACACAATATTGTGGGAATTCACAAATTTGTGTTGCTTGCAGGAGCTGAAACAGAATCAGATTTGTGTTCAATGGATGCATGGCAGACAATAAGAAGACACTAGTCTGCTTATAGATGAGACCATACAGCCTGCACAGTAGGAAACAGCATTGTCCTCACCTCTAGCAAAGCCAGACAAGTTCGAAAGGGGTTAAAGGGGAACAATTAGTAAAAATAACATTGAAGATGTCCCTGAATTGCAGGAAATTGTTACCTTATTTTGTTAAAATGAGGAAATGAGCTAATACTTATCACTTTGTCATGAAAGTCTATTCCAGTTGCTGGCTATATATAGGACAGTGTCTACATATAGAAATAGTGCAACCTGTGCACCTTAAACTGCCACTAACCCCTCCTTGTGCCTGATATTACAAACAGACAAGTGTTATGGTGTAAGAGGATAAGCAGCTACCAGACACTTCTCATGCCACTTATCCTAGGAAGTAAAGGCACGATCAAATAACATAATAATAATACATTTTATTTATATAGCGCCAACATATTCTGCAGCGCTGTACAATTTGTAGGGTTCAAATACAGACAGATACATAACAAAGAACGTCATTTCACACAATGGGACTGAGGGCCCTGCTTGCAAGAGCTTACACTCTATGAACATTACCATGTCCCCTGATTTATTCACATTGTGGAAATATATTATTGAAATTTAAAAGACTCAAATATAATAATAAATGCACGTATGGCTATAGGGTTAGGCGAAACCTATTTTTACTTTAGTAAAAAAAGAGGCATTTAAGTCCTGACCCAGTCCTAAACTTAGCTGAACCTCCCACGTTTGAAAGGAGTTTGTAAAGCATGCCCATTTGTAGGCAGGGGTATGCCCAAATTTAACCAAATTTCTGAAAATTTTAAGCTGTCTGTGCAATCACAATGATGGCAAGGTAGCGCTCCTGTATTAACCAGGTGATGATGAATTGTAAGGTTATCAATGGTTAGCATTGTGTTACAGCATGAGGGTTAAAGGGGTATTCCCAACTCTCTTGTTCACCAACTTGCAGGCTGTATTCTCTGTTCACTTCCTGGTTTTCTCAGTGAATTAGTGGGCGGGGTTTCACTTGCTGTCTCCCAGACAAAGCCAGCTCTGCTAGCTCTCTTCATAGCAGTACATGTTTGCAGTCAGTAATGAGAGATGGTTGTAAATAAATTAGCACAGTATCACTGGAAGATGCACAACATGAAGCTGATGTAGCAGAGCTAGATTTGTTAGGTGTTGAGAATCCCAAACTTACATGCTACAGGACCAAGAGTCAGCTTGCAATATACTCACTTTTAGGTCTGTGTTTAATGGACTCCCTGTCTCAGCCCTTATCAGCAAAATTCAATTAGCCGACTGATAACTGGAAGAGCCGGAGATAAACAGCTCAGAAATACAAGCACCGAGCACTCAGCTCCCCCTCCACCCCCTGAGAGCAGGGAGCTACATTACTTGTCCTGGGCGGAGAGATAAGATCATCAAATGTGGTTTTGTCCTACATTACAATAGCTTACCTATATGATTGATTTTTGGGACACTAAACCAACCAAATGTCCTTATGGACAGACTGTTCGCTGCACCAAATATCCCTTTACTACGCCTGTCTATGGCCAGGCTGTTAGTCATATGTCATAGTATATTATATGGAAAAGGATTATATTAATAGGGAAAATGCTTTAAAAGAGTTGTCCAGTGTAGAAACTCATTTTCTCATACCATGTTCATATAGAGAGGGAATTCTCTATTAATAAAGAGTCATTTGTTCAGGATACCCATCTCTTGGCTGGAGTTGAGAAGAAGTAAGAGAGTTTAAAATAAGTTCCCCACCTTCTGTCAAGGTAAGGACAACTATCTGATATGGACCCCACTGTTTAGCACATGAACTCCTGTATTCCTGTTACTATCGCTTACCCTTGAGATTGTTGTGGTGGAAAAGCCAACTGGTTACTGTTACTGTGTGTCTGCATTATACATGTAATGCCATGCTATACTGTATGTGCTTCACACCGCAAGCAAAAAACTATTCATAGTGTGAGAGAATGAAGGGTGTGGTCTGGGAAGACAGGTACATTCCAGCAAGACACCTAAAGGGTGTATGGTAAAGATTCACACCAGGGAGGTCAGCTGGGTAATCAGGCCCTAATAACAGTCTGAGTGTGAAGACTAGGAGTGTGGCACCACACTGACAGAGCTGACCTGTCCAGACCGGACCTGCAAAGCAGGTACTGTGCCACCCGTTGTTGTTGCCAAGGTGGGAGACTGGTAGCCAGTCTCCTGTATAGTCAGGGAAAAGTTTCCTTACGTTTAAGTTAGTTTTCTCAGCCGAGAAGGTGGGGTTTTTTTTGTTTGTTTATTCTGTGGTTTTGCAAAAGCAGTGTATGAGCTACATGTGAATAAAGCCTGAACTTGTGTGCAATCCAGTGTCTGTGTCCCTGTTTCCTGCACTGCTACAAGAATCTACCTGAGCGAATCTCCACAATAGGTAATAATATGCTGTCTTGTGAATATTACATGTCAAAATATTTATATGAGATGGCTGTTGGACCACATTAATGTGTGATGATTTAATGAATGATGGACTATTATGAAAATGCTACCAAGTCAAGAAATGCCTCATGCAAGATGTTTCTGGGTAGCTATGGGTGAGTATGAGGTACTGCGAGTGATGGGCAATGGTTTTGCACCTTGTCCTTTAAGTTTGATACCTTGAGCCACAAGCAGACATGGCTGGACCATACATTAGCATGGGGCCATGCTAGTTTCCTCATGGGTTCCTCACAGATTATAACTGAATGCTAGAGGTCCCAAAAAAGGGAACATTTGATAGTCGGCTTATTGTCAAGCGACCCTTCTAAAAATAAGGTATTGTCCATAGCAGAGATCTCCTTAAAGAAACCTGTTACGTTTATTTGAGACATACAACTTTTAGCAGGTCCAGTAGTAGTTTTAGTGTCCTAAATATCTCTATATCAAATCTGTTCTTATCTAACTCATCACTGGTGCCCCGACGCATGCCCAGGTCTTCAATCAAACCAGGGCAGCGCACTTTCCTTTTCAAATGACATTCTCTAGAGCAATGACGGGATTTATCAACTCCTCTGCAGCAGTTTTCTTCGCTAAGGCCCCATATACCAGGCCACAGCAAAAAAGCACTGCGGGAAAAACCATGTGGCGGTGCATTGTGATTTTTTCAATGGCACTTTTCACAGAATTTCTGCTTCCATTATGCCTATAAGGAAACCACCGGTGTTTCCATAGTTATAGTTGACACACTGTGAATTTCCAAAACCGCTACAGTTTTAGAAATCACAGTGTATCCTATATATGTATTTTAGGTATTTTTAAGATGCAAGTCTTAGTAAATTCCTCCCATTGTTTTTATCTATAGTTGTAAAGCCCCTATACAGAAGAAAATAACTAAAAAATAGCTCAATAATATATAAATATGGAGGACCAACGAATAGCTCAAAGTCTTAATATAATACTTAGAATTCCAGGTATTTTTTAGGGATTCTCCAGAAGAACTGAGAATTCATAATATGTGAAACAGAGTCTTGGGATGGTACAGGACACAATACTTCTGTGTTTGGTGCTCTAGGCATAACACACTATATCAGTTTTGCCTGGTATATTACTATAAGGAGATATTAACTATATATAATGCAAAGTATATGGAGGGCATGTGAATAAATTATTCATACATGTAATAAAACATTATACTTGCTTATGGATGATTGTTTTTTCTTTGCAATTTTTCAAGATAGCCCTGATCTTACTGTGTGTATGGCCAAATTTTCTTTTTAAATTTTTTTTTTCCCCCTATCAGTATGTTTTTTGGAGTGTCGGAGGAAACCCAAACATACCCGGGGAGAACATATAAACTCCTTGCTGATGTTGCCCTAGGCAGGATTTGAACCCAGGACTATAGTGCTATAAGGATGCAGTGCTAGCCACTGTGCTGCCACCAAAACATTTTCTGAATGCAACTTGGCCAGTCTTATGGTGCCGCATTTTGTCGCTGATCAGTAAAAAAAATGTCTTTGTCTACTATGACCCAACAATCAAAATTTTCTGACCTATCAAACTGATCTCAGTCTTACAGATATGGAATATGTTGTGAGTTGGCCATTTACACATAGATATTTTGTTAGGATAGATAAAATTCTCATAATCGTCATCTGTTTTTTGTTTTTTCTTAAATATAGATTGTGAGTCCCACATAGAGCTCACAATGTACATTTTTCCCTATCGGTATGTCTTTTGGAATATGGGATGGAAATCCATGCAAACACGGGGAGAACATACAAACTTCTTGCAGATGTTTTTTTGCCCTTGGTGGGATTTGAGCACCAGGACTCCAGCGCTGCAAGGCTGCAGTGCTAACCACTGAGCCACCGTGTGGCCCCCTTCTTCATCTGCTTTTATGACAATTCCCAAAAGAAAACCTCTCTATTTCTCAGGCTAGGTTCACATCTGCATCAGTCTCAGGTTGGAGACTCCGTCGCAGTGTCCATTTAAAATAGTCTTACAAGCCCAACTTTTTGGCAATTTCTGTTAAAAAGGACACACATCCAATGTACACCTGATGAACCCCATTATTGTCAATGGGGTCCCTTAGGCTCTGTTTGTTCATTCTTCAGTTCCCCTGACAGTCCAGAAGAACAGATACTCTCTCAAATGATCTTTCAGATCCTGGTTACACGCCACCAATTTATGTTGAGGTTGGTGTGATTGAACAATCTGTATGTATAATAGAACCCGAGGCCTTATTAGACAAGCTTATCATCAGGGCAATTACCCCAATAACTAACCCTGTTGAATTGTGCTGACTAGAGATGAGCGAACAGTGTTCTATCGAACACATGTTCGATCGGATATCAGGGTGTTCGCCATGTTCGAATCGAATCGAACACCACGTGGTAAAGTGCGCCAAAATTCGATTCCCCTCCCACCTTCCCTGGCGCCTTTTTTGCACCAATAACAGCGCAGGGGAGGTGGGACAGGAACTACGACACTGGGGGCATTGAAAAAAATTGGAAAAAGTCATTGGCTGCCGAAATCAGGTGACCTCCATTTTAGACGAATAGTGGATTTCAAATCCGGGTCATATGAGAATGTGAACTTTGTGACTATGAGACAGGGATAGCTGTACAGGCAGGGATAGCTAGGGATAACCTTTATTTAGGGGGGAATGTTATTAAAAATAACTTTTTGGGGCTCTATCGGGTGTGTAATTGTGATTTTTGTGAGATAAACTTTTTCCCATAGGGATGCATTGGCCAGCGCTGATTGGCCGAATTCCGTACTCTGGCCAATCAGTGCTGGCCAATGCATTCTATTAGCTTGATGAAGCAGAGTGTGCACAAGGGTTCAAGCGCACCCTCGGCTCTGATGTAGGAGAGCCGAGGCTGCACAAGGGTTCAAGCGCACCCTCGGCTCTGATGTAGGAGAGCCGAGGGTGCACTTGAACCCTTGTGCACCCTCAGCTCTGCTACATCAGAGCCGAGGGTGCGCTTGAACCCTTGTGCACACTCTGCTTCATCAAGCTAATAGAATGCATTGGCCAGCGCTGATTGGCCAATGTATTCTATTAGCCTGATGAAGTAGAGCTGAATGTGTGTGCTAAGCACACACATTCAGCTCTACTTCATCGGGCTAATAGAATGCATTGGCCAGCGCTGATTGGCCAGAGTACGGAACTCGACCAATCAGCGCTGGCTCTGCTGGAGGAGGCGGAGTCTAAGATCGCTCCACACCAGTCTCCATTCAGGTCCGACCTTAGACTCCGCCTCCTCCGGCAGAGCCAGCGCTGATTGGCCGAAGGCTGGCCAATGCATTCCTATGCGAATGCAGAGACTTAGCAGTGCTGAGTCAGTTTTGCTCAACTACACATCTGATGCACACTCGGCACTGCTACATCAGATGTAGCAATCTGATGTAGCAGAGCCGAGGGTGCACTAGAACCCCTGTGCAAACTCAGTTCACGCTAATAGAATGCATTGGCCAGCGCTGATTGGCCAATGCATTCTATTAGCCCGATGAAGTAGAGCTGAATGTGTGTGCTAAGCACACACATTCAGCACTGCTTCATCACGCCAATACAATGCATTAGCCAGTGCTGATTGGCCAGAGTACGGAATTCGGCCAATCAGCGCTGGCTCTGCTGGAGGAGGCGGAGTCTAAGGTCGGACCTGAATGGAGACTGGTGTGGAGCGATCTTAGACTCCGCCTCCTCCAGCAGAGCCAGCGCTGATTGGTCGAGTTCCGTACTCTGGCCAATCAGCGCTGGCCAATGCATTCTATTAGCCCGATGAAGTAGAGCTGAATGTGTGTGCTTAGCACACACATTCAGCTCTACTTCATCAGGCTAATAGAATACATTGGCCAATCAGCGCTGGCCAATGCATTCTATTAGCTTGATGAAGCAGAGTGTGCACAAGGGTTCAAGCGCACCCTCGGCTCTGATGTAGCAGAGCCGAGGCTGCACAAGGGTTCAAGTGCGCTTGAACCCTTGTGCAGCCTCGGCTCTGCTACATCAGAGCCGAGGGTGCGCTTGAACCCTTGTGCACACTCTGCTTCATCAAGCTAATAGAATGCATTGGCCAGCACTGATTGGCCAGAGTACGGAATTCGGCCAATCAGCGCTGGCCAATGCATTCTATTAGCCCGATGAAGTAGAGCTGAATGTGTGTGCTAAGCACACACATTCAGCACTGCTTCATCACGCCAATACAATGCATTAGCCAGTGCTGATTGGCCAGAGTACGGAATTCGGCCAATCAGCGCTGGCTCTGCTGGAGGAGGCGGAGTCTAAGATCGCTCCACACCAGTCTCCATTCAGGTCCGACCTTAGACTCCGCCTCCTCCAGCAGAGCCAGCGCTGATTGGCCGAATTCCGTACTCTGGCCAATCAGCACTGGCTAATGCATTGTATTGGCTTGATGAAGCAGTGCTGAATGTGTGTGCTTAGCACACACATTCAGCTCTACTTCATCGGGCTAATAGAATGCATTGGCCAGCGCTGATTGGCCGAATTCCGTACTCTGGCCAATCAGCACTGGCTAATGCATTGTATTGGCTTGATGAAGCAGTGCTGAATGTGTGTGCTTAGCACACACATTCAGCTCTACTTCATCGGGCTAATAGAATGCATTGGCCAATCAGCGCTGGCCAATGCATTCTATTAGCGTGAACTGAGTTTGCACAGGGGTTCTAGTGCACCCTCGGCTCTGCTACATCAGATTGCTACATCTGATGTAGCAGTGCCGAGTGTGCATCAGATGTGTAGTTGAGCAAAACTGACTCAGCACTGCTAAGTCTGCATTCGCATAGGAATGCATTGGCCAGCCTTCGGCCAATCAGCGCTGGCTCTGCCGGAGGAGGCGGAGTCTAAGGTCGGACCTGAATGGAGACTGGTGTGGAGCTATCTTAGACTCCGCCTCCTCCAGCAGAGCCAGCGCTGATTGGTCGAGTTCCGTACTCTGGCCAATCAGCACTGGCCAATGCATTTCTATGGGGAAAAGTTAGCTTGCGAAAATCGCAAACTGACAGGGATTTCCATGAAATAAAGTGACTTTTATGCCCCCAGACATGCTTCCCCTGCTGTCCCAGTGTCATTCCAGGGTGTTGGTATCATTTCCTGGGGTGTCATAGTGGACTTGGTGACCCTCCAGACACGAATTTGGGTTTCCCCCTTAACGAGTTTATGTTCCCCATAGACTATAATGGGGTTCGAAACCCATTCGAACACTCGAACAGTGAGCGGCTGTTCGAATCGAATTTCGAACCTCGAACATTTTAGTGTTCGCTCATCTCTAGTGCTGACCAATCAGTTGATCAATGAGTCAGCGGATTATCGGCAGTGCAATCCATTGTATAATCAGGGATATTCTGCCCATAATAGATACAGCTGAATGGGGAAGGAATGATCACAGTAGAGATTGTTTATCCTCCATTTACATTGAATCTGTCTGCGTATTTAGGTTGATGCCAAACAAGTGCTGATCATTCTGTGTGCTAGGCACAGCCACAAGCATGTTTTGTTTTGTTTTGTTTTTTTTTTTTTTGGGGGGGGGAGTTGTTGAGGATCAAATACTATATAATTCTTGCTACTATCAGTCTAGTAGCTGATACATCAGTCATAACTTACTCTCTGACCCTAGGTACTAGTAACTTTCCTTTTCTTCATTTCAATACATTGAGGGAAAGAGAGAACACAGATTCAGAAAGCTTTCTGGCAGCTGAAAAATAATTGTGACCTTTGCTACCGGAGCTTTGTAGTTTCTAGTATTGACAATAGGCACCTAGTAAATGCACCTTGACATCTCACACATAGTTAATGGCAATTATTTCTCTATTTTATTTTACTAGGGTTTACAATAAAGTCCCCCGTGACAAGTTTATTTGCCATAATGTGAACATGTCGCCTTGAATTAACATTTATTCTACTCAGAAAATCAGAACTGACCAATCCTGGTAATTTTTATGTATTTATCTCTCTTACTTGTATTATGTGTCGGAGGAAACCATAATACCCAGAGGAAACCCATGAAAACGCAAAGAGAACATACACACTTCTTGCAGATATTGTCCTTGGTGGGATTCAAACCTAGAACCCAAGCGCTGAAAGGCATCACTGCTAACAAAGTTGTAGATATGTTTCTTTATTTTTTTATTATTTTTTCTTAGTATAATTTTTTCTTATCTATGGTTTAGGGTATGTTCACACTACTGAATTTGGAGGCAAGTTCCAGCTCAAAATTCTGGCCAGATATTAACTTATTAGTTTCCTTTTGACGGATTACTTGGCCCTCACTCCAGACAACCCTCCCATTAAAATATATGTGTGACTAGGCTGAACTAAGTCTATGGCTGGCTCTAGAGTAAGAGAGTCAGTTCTGTTTGGAGCCTTTGACCCTTTTTACAAGGCCCAACAAGCAATGGTAAATTTGACTTTACTCCAACAGGAGGCACAAGTCTTAGCGGTTACAATACAAGGCGCAGCGCTTGTCCATTACAGGCATAATAGGTACATGACTTGGCAGCCGTGCTTGATATTATAGGTATCTGTATGGTCTCTATATAAGGCAAACAGAGTTATGGTTCCAGTCTCTCAGAGAAGGCACAGAGCTGTACGGTTTCTCTATCTCTCCAAGGGCTCTCAGCATAGTGGTTACAGTCTCCAGAAGAATGGGCTTCTGGAGCAACTAACATAACAGATTGTGGCAGGGCGCCATGGACTGATTCTCCCAGAGTCTCTAGTCACAAGATACCGTCTCAGACTGACAGTCTCACATAAGCCAATAGCCTGGTCAACAGGACTGAATCCTGGATGGCCACTCCACAAAATCTCAGAATCCGCAACTTAAAAAGGTTGGCCATAAATATCTGACCAGTGTGGGGCCACTGATGCCTGTACTATACATTGCACGCAGTCAGAAACTGGGCACCATCTTAAGGATTGACCATAAATAAAAATTTCCTAACTTCTTTAAGGTAGTGGCACCTTTTTTCGTGCCAGTACCATGCTGCCTGTCACAGCCACACTTGACACTTGTGGAACCTAAACTGCTAACTGCAATACAACTTCAGTAGGAAATGCAATGCAACATCAAGTCCGCTATTACAAGTTTACATGTCTATCAGAAATAGTACACCGTATTGAACAGGCTCAGCATCTGCAAAGGTAAGCCATTACAACACAGTCTATGTAGCGAATAGCACAACAGTGCATAATATAGCATTGTATCAGCCTTAGATGCTTCATTAGAACCATTATAGTCTAGTTCAGACATACAGTATATCTATATATAAGACACAGCAGTTCATGGTTGGAGGTGGATTACCCAACAACCTACATACATATAGCTATGCTGAATTAAATGTGCATGTTTATGGTGGAGTTAAGAGAAATCTCAAGTGTATGGCTGGCTTTGGAGCTACATTAGGTTTTATGGCTGACAGTGAAGTGTAAATAATCTGCTGTCTGCTTCCAAGAGTTGCTGCCATAGTCATTATCTAAATACCCTGAGCACAGCACAATGGCTGGTGGAAGCCCCTCGAGCAGTGGCACATGGGACAAGTGCACCACCAGCCCATCGTAGATTGTCATTGTCTGACAAAACATCTTCTGCTAAACAATAAAATGGTTAAATAGGACCTTTCATGTCTTATAAGACAGGCAATGTTATATACCATTACAGTGATATTGGTAGTGGAAGCTAGCGTCACTGATGTCTCTGGAATGGGGGGAAAGATCCCAACAAAACTGAAGTGCACTGACTTCAGCTTTGTAATGGTATATAACATACTGTAGAGGTAAGGTCCTCTTCAACACTCCTTGTGAATCTACACAAAACCAATAAGTTCATTCTGGCGGTATGAGTAGAGGGGTGGATTCACGGACCCCCATGAACAAGCAGGGAAAATACAAACTCTTCAATTCCCAAATATGAATTTTGAGAATGAAGGTTGGTCAACCTTTTGTGGTCTGGGTAAGACAGCTGTAAAGTAAGTTTATATTAGGGTTGATATTATGGCCACCACTTCTCACCCCCTGAGGTTACCTGTAGAACCACTGGAGATCCTGGTTAGAGATGAGCGAACACTGTTCGGATCAGCCGATCCAAACAGCACGCTCCCATAGAAATGAATGGAAGCACCTGGCACGCAGACTTTGCCGGCGGCCGGCTGCTTAACCCTCCGCATGCCGGCTGCTTCCATTCATTTCTATGGGAGCGTGCTGTGAGCGTGCTGTTCGGAACGGCTGTTCCGAACAGTGTTCGCTCATCTCTAATCCTGGTATTTCAGCTTTAATACGACCAATGAGATATGGTCACTTGATACCCATCTGAAACCGGTTTTACAACTTCTTGTGTGATCTTCCTTTGATCCGGATCATTTAAGATCTGAAACAAAAACGATTCTATCTTTTCCAGCTGATGAAATGAAAAGCATCCAAGCTCTTTGTTGCAGAGAAAGTTGTCCGAGAAGGTTAATGCACTGGAAAGTGAGAGTAAGCAGAAGGTGATTATAGATCGCTGTGCAGAGAAGTATAAGGTTGTCAGTAAAGGGGAAGTACATTGATCGCTCATCAGTCTTGGTATATAGAAATGCTACCTTGTGCTGTGTCTTTCTGCTTTCACTGGGATACCAGGTAGCGAGGAGGAGAAGTAGCAATAAACTTCAGTGTCTACACATGATAATGATATCAGATTTATTCCTGTAGGCCAGTGGTGAACCACAAGTGACCTAACAGCTCAGTGCAGAGTCTCCATGCCCGAGTCTCCTAGGAACCTGGTTAGTTATTTCGTAGATCATTTATATAGAGCCAACATATTTGGCTGAACTGTACAGGGAATTTCATCACTTATATCTGTCCCTTTCCCCTTTGGAACTTAAAGTCTAAATTTTCAGTTAAAGGGGTATATTGATAGCCAATCCTTAGGATAGGTCACCAGTACCAGATCGGTGGTGGGTCAGACTCCTGAAATATCAAAAATTATGACACTGAAGAGATTGTGGTACTTGGAGGAGCATTGTGGCCCCTTAAATCTGCTAATAGTGGCTTACTGAGCATCGGATCCATACAGATCCGATATGGATGACTTATCCTAAGGAAAGGCTATCTCAGTATTAAAAGTTCTGGCTTAGCCCTTGAACCTATCAGCATGTATTTGGGAGGCATCACGTGCAAACGCCTTGCAGATATTGTCCTTGTTCAGATTAGAACCCAGGACTTCACTTCTAAGAGTCAATATTGATAACCACTGACTGAGCCACCATGTTTGCCACATATACAACTACTGTATCTATATGGAAGCAATCTGGAACGGAGGCAAGCAAAAAACTCGACAAATTTTGGCCAAAATATAGAGTTATAGAAGGTTTCATAGGGTGATGCTTTGCCAACAAACGAGAATCTTTATACTGCATGAACGTTATCAGCCGTCAAACCATTGCCTGCATATGTGTCGCCTCATTGGGACAATTATAGGGAACAATTATTCAGAAGTTCCTGATACGTGGCCCATGATAAGCCGTGTCTTATGTTTCGACCCTAAATTGACCCAAAGGATTTAGTAGAAAAAATTCTGACATGCATCTGTCCTGACGTGTTTAGAGTTCTGTTTGCACTTGAGAAAGGGCCTGAAACGCGTCGTGTTGTACTACAATAAATTTACTTCCTATTGGACCATCTGTTTCTACATCATTTTCCACCAGCGAGCGCAGATCCAACACGGACCTCTGGTTCTTGGCTCCTAGAAAAAATTCTAGCAGTGACCAGTTTGGAAGCCATGACCCCGCACAGGGTCCGTTCACTACTGCTTGTCATCCTGATGTAATAGAAAACTTATAGTTTCCTAAATCTCCTGAAGACTGAGTTACAAGAAAGACAAACTAGACACATAATATTATCCGACTACTATAAAGCGTCAGGTATAGGTAGTCTTTGCAGCATGTAGGTAACAGGTGCAGATCTTTGGCTTTTTTGTGACAATACAATAGAAGCCGGTTTTTCCATAGAGAGCACGAAGCTTTGGTTGCAGCCAGTCATTTTGGAAGCCGCAGGCTCCAGCTACTACAAGCATTTACTTCCCAGTCCACTAGATGTCAGCAGAACATCTTAGGCTTTGGCTGCCTGTAAACTTCATTAACCAATGAGTGTCCAAAATGGGTCAGGTTAAAGAAACAAAACAGCAGAACCGGACACTTAACCAGAACCGGACCCATGGGTTACCCAGGATTAGTGCTCCCTTGTAAGGGGCTGTGGGGTTCGCGACTCTCCAGACACAGGAGAACGGATACTGGAGAGGTCTATGGTGGGGGAGGGGAAAGACGATAAATGAGAACAGCGAGCTGGAAAAGCAGATAGAGGGCAGATGCAAACAGGAGAGGATAATGAAACAATGGTTACAGAGGCTGATGACTGAATGTATTAACCTTTCACGTGCCACTTACACCTGCAACGCACGTTACCTATAAAAATGGATACAGAACCGGTCATATATTATGCTGGATATAATATAAAGAGAGAACGCATGTATAAACCGTTTTTTTCTGTATTCGATATATAGTTTGAATACAAAGACATACTGATGGGGAATTTAGATGGTGAGGCCTATATGGGACAGCGACTGAATGTCTGAACGGCGTTGCAGAATGTGTTGCCGCTATACGGCCACTATAAGTAGGAGCAATAAATAAGTATAGAAAATTATTCGCAATAAAATTTTCTCAAAATAGCAGAAACGTCTCCAACCAAAGGCTATAAAAAATTAAAGGGAAAAAAACAAACAAAAAAAAACAGGAAATATTTGAAAAGCCTATGTAGTTTTTTATTGTGTGATCATAGATGAAAGATGGAACACGATTTAAGGGAAATTTGCTCTACTGAGTTACAGTTACCAAGAAATCTTTTTTTACTTTTCTTGTTACTTGACAACAATAGCAGCGCTTTTCTTTTTACCTAGAAACAAGGAAGATGGATGGCAGAAATAAGCGCATGGTCCATCTAGTCTGCCCTTATAATACGGCCATTATATCTTGGAATACACAAGTGTATATCCCAGGAATGCTTACATTCACTTACTGTACTTTTACCCAACTACACCTGCTGGAAGTTTGTTCCCCGCCTCAACTACTCCCTCGGTGTAACAATATTTCCAGATAAGATTGATTCCAACTAAGGCTAATTTTACATGAGCGTGTGCTGACCGCTGGCCATGACTGAACAGCATGGTCGGTGCATGGGGACACATGGATTACATTTGTGTGTCACCCATGAATCAGCTGTGCTTCTGCAGCTCCGTTCTGTCGACCCATCCTGTTTCATCCATGTCTTTTTGTAAGTAGGGTCTCCAGAATTAAAGACCGTATTCCAGATGTGGGTTCACTAGCACCCTATAGAGCGGGATCACAATCTCTATGGTTTTACCCCTCATACTGACTATACCTATATTATAATAATAATATTATATTATTATTATTATTATTACCTATAGCTTTACAGCCGAGCATCCTACTTACTTTCCCTGCTGCCCGCCCACACACATTTTAAAGCCCCTAGATCCTTCACTTCTGAAGGATACTGTCCATGGTGAGGTCCATACTGGAGAACAACTCCCATCCCATGTATGAGACCCTGATAGCACTGGGCAGTACTGTTAGTGACCGACTGCTTCACCCCAAGTGTGAGAAGGAGCTATCAGAGATCCTTCCTCCCAACCGCGGTCAGGCTGTATAATCAACATCAAGCTAAGTGGAGATCACTCCGCACAGAGAACTAAATGATCCTGAAGTCTTTCTTTTTATTTGCTATGACTCCTAGTATCTTTTCTATCTGCTGTGAGCTTGTATGTGTTTCTCTCTTGCTATATACTACTGTACTATTCATGATGCTGTAACTCACTGAATTTCTCCAGGGTGGGACTATTAAAGGATTATCTTATCTTATCTTATCTTAAAGCATAACTGCCAATACGATACTCAAATAGAGGGTTCTCCAAGTGCATTATTTCACATTTGGAAACATTGAATTGCAGTTTCCATAGTTTGGACAACTTAACTTTTTCCAGGTTCCCCTATTACACTTTTGGGGGGCCATTGACAAACAGATAAGGATAGGACCCAGCACAGACCCCAGAGGTACACCAGTTTTCTTGTTGGTCCTCAGAATGTAACCATAATAATAACACACTGATATCTATTCAGCAGCCATCTGTGAATCAACCAGGGCTAGGATCACATCTGCACCAGAGTCTGACACAGTAGAAACTGCAGAAAATCAACAGAGAAAAAATTTCTGCATGGAAATACCTTCTTATAAAAACACGGACACCCAGCGGAACTCATTATAGTTTATGGGATCGGTGGGTGAGCGCTATTTTAGCAGTCCGACTCTCCACCAGAGGACCCAAACAATGGAGACCTGTACACAGATGTGAACCTAGCCCGAGCTATCCATGGATTTATCTGATTGTCAGTAATGTATCTATCAGCTCTATATGTGGCACTGGATTGAAATCCAGGTAGAAGATATCCAAAGCGCCACCTTCCTCCAACACAAAGAAATCAGTGTTTCTCTAGACATGATCTGTCTTTAGGGTGCATTCACACGGAGTAACGTGCCGCGTGACCTGGCATGTATATGCCGTGTGAGGCAAAATCACGGCCGCAAAATAACGCGCTGTAGACAATCCAGGCTCCCATTGAAATCAATGGGAGCGTATACGGTGCTCAAAATCTCACACGGTGTATACGTGCCAGGTCACACGGCACGTTACTCCGTGTGAACTCCCCCTTAGTGACGCCATGCTGTTTTAGGATCAAGAAGTTTCTTGCTTTTTGGTGCAATGTTATCTCTGGTCAGTTATCAACTGACTATTTAAAAGCCAATATTTTTTCTAGGAGGGCTTCCTTTATTGTTGCTATTACTGAGGTCAAGCTAACTGGTCTGTAGTTTCCAGCTTCTTCTTTTCTACCCTTAAGCTCTATTCACACTGCAGTAAATAACGGCCATGTGACGTCCTTTTTTTTGTTTGTTAAACAGATGTCACACGTTAGCATTAAATTCAAAATCCATCTTACATGAACAAGCAGCAATGGATTGGAATACAAAGCTAGAACATTGGATAATAATAATAATAATAATAATAATAATAATAATAATAGATGTTAGACTTGGTGGCTGTGTCTTTTTTTATAGTTAAACTAAGTAACTATACAGCTATTTAAAGTTAAAGTCAAGTAAAACTACCCTTGTCAGACAAGAAATGTTTTTTTTTGTTTTTTTTTAATTAAAGTCACACAAAAACGACAAATATTAAGAATCCCCTTAAAAAAAAAATACACCACAGAACATAAAAAACAAGACCATACACAGCAAGGTCAGAAATAAAATGACAAAGTTATGACTTCAGAATCTGTTTAGGTGAAAATGAAAAAAAATTTCTGTGCCATGAAGATCAAAATGATTATTAAATAGGATCTGTCACCAGAAAAAGCACCCAATGACCTAATCTGATGGGCGCAGCCACCCACAGCATTGGAATTGTTGCTTACCCAAATTGGTTTTGCCTTTCCAAAGATATAATCTTTGTTATTGTTTATTCAAATTTGGATCAATTAGTCAAGTAGGCGGTAACACTGCGATTCCTGTGGAGGCTGTGCCTTTGTGGGTTGTATGTCATGCTGTGTTACCACCCACTTGGCTCGTAGACCCAAATTTTCATAAACATTAAGGACCTGTTCATACTGTAGGATTCTGGGCTGATTTTGAAGTGGATTCTGCCTCCCATTGTATTCAATATTTGGTGTGACCTTTGCCTTCCATCAATTCTTCTATGTACACTTGCAGACAGTTTTTGATGCAATTCATGAGGGAGGTTGTCCCAAACATTTTGGAGAACTAAGCTCAGACCTTCTGTTAATGTAGGGTTGGTCAAATCCTTCTGTCTCTTCATGTCATCCCAGACAGACTGGATGATGTTGAGATCAGGGCTCTATTGTGGGGGGCGGTATCATCACTTCCAAAACTCAAATATTGATGTGATTTAGATTTCTCTTATGTTCATTCCATTTGCATGTTGTTAATCAACAAAAATAAACTTTTAACACTTGTATTTATGAAAGCGTTTTTACTTTGCAGCATTTTTCCACGTTTGCCTAAAACTTTTGCACAGTACCGAATTAAAATAACAGGGGAGGACAATGAAAGATATCAGACAAGTCTGCACTCAGATGAACACTTCATAATTATTCGCACAGAGTTTTTATCCTGAATAACATCATCCTGAACAGGAATAATAAAAGTAGATTTTGGGTAATGGTATCCCTCGCTTGGCATTGTAAAGGAAACATTGTTAATATCATTACCCCTTATTTATGGAGTGCTAAGCTGTTCCTTGTATTCTGCAACCCATCATAATAAGGAAACAAGGCAAATGATTCTGCTATGGAGTATTATGTGCAAATAAAAGAGCTATTTAAATGCAATTTAGAAAGCAAAAATGAATGAAAAGCCTTGTTTCCATATAACACATTATTCTAGGCAGCGCTGTATAGGCGCCATTTACAGCCCTCCGATTTATCTGGATACACGGCCGCAGAGCAGAGTTATAACAGTATGGCGTATTTTATGCGGTATACCGTTATTACTGTAAATATATAATCTGGGCCTGAGATAATGGGCCATAGATTTGGTTTAATGCTGTAAGTGTTTACTAGTTGTATTAAACAGGATAAGGCTGCCATCGCTCCCACATCTTTGGAATAATGGGCTTTTACTATACAAGGGGTACGGGGTATTTCCATCTTAGCCATCAATTTCTGACAGTCCCACCTCTAGCACTTATCTCCAGAACCACTGTCCTCCAACCTGCTACAGAAGAAAGGTGACCAAAGTACAGCTTGCTTCACTCATATCTATGGCAGTTCCAAAAACTATATAGTAGCTGGGACAACAAAAATGACCAGGTCAGGAGACCTCTGTTGTGGGAGGGGTAGGACCTTCTAAACCTTCACATGTCCTTGTAACTCTAAATCCTCTGCATGGCTATAGAGTGAGAAGATGGCTTCATATCACCACCACTAGAGGGAGCTTAGAAAGTATACATTGAACCCAATAATCTCACATTAAATTGCTTCTTTGCATTGGACAATCACTATTTGTCCAGGGGGTCCCTTCATAATAAACTAAAACACAAAGTGCTCAGTTGCTGGGACCCCTACAGATCAGCTGGCACTGAGTGTTCAATGTCCCTGCAGCGCCACCGCAGGAGATAATAATTATTACACAGTGTACCTTCACATCAATTGAAAGTGCCCCTAATGTTTGTGTTTAAGGGAACTTAGATGTGGGTCTTATTGGGGACAACGCCTGATATGATGTGTATGATGACAATTTCTATACAGCATTACAGACTATGTTGGCACTATAGAAACAGAAAACTTGATTGCTTTAAAAAAGGTGTATTCCCATCTGGGACATTTATAATATATCCACAGGACATGCCTTAAATATCCAATGCATGCAAGTCTCTCCTCTGGGACCAAGGTTTATCTTGAGTATGGGGGTCCCCAACCCACCCCTCAAAGCTGCAGTGAGTAGAAAGTATGCTGTGCAGGCGCAGCCTTCTCCATTGACCTCTACCAAGAATAGCGGAACATGTGACTGGCTGCAGTGATCATGTGCTTGTATGGCATGTCATCAATACAAAGAAGTATACAGAGATTGGTAGGCACAACTGACACGGCAGTGTTGGGTTATTCAGGGTTGAAACAGATAAATATTGATTTTTTTAAAAAATTGATTTTCCTACACTTCCCTACTATTTTTTTTCTAGATTTCAGACTCCCCTTTAAAGCAGTGGTTGCCAATTGACTTCTTTATATAAAGAATGAAGCTGACAACCTCCACCCACGTATAGGTGATTGGCTAATACTTATCCTCTATACCATAACTCATATTTGATACAATGCCAGGTAATACCGTACCAATAAAAGATCATCTAAAGCATCCAACATAGCTGTTCTATATATCTTTACCACAATGCTGACCTGTAAATACTAATATTAATAGTCAGGTTCAGTCATAACATTTTTTTTAATTTACATGACCTTATGGCTTTTTTTATTATTCTAGTTGCTTACATGGCACCAACATATACCACAGCACTGTATAGATTATCACTATTCCTGATACGGCTCACAATGTAATTTCCCTCAGATACACACATACTATGTGTGATGTGAATGGTCACTGTGGAATAATTATTTTCCCCTGTGGTGGAGCTGCAGGGAAATTGAGCACCTACTGCCAGCTGATCACTGGGGGTCCCAGTAACTGAGCACTTTGTGTTTAGTTTATTGTGAAGGGACCCCCTGAACAAGTAGGGATTGTCCAATGCAAAGAAGATCTTTAATGGCAGATATTATTGGATTCAGTGAATACATTCTAAGCTCCCTCTAGTGGTGGGTGTATGAAGCCGTCATTTCACTCTATAGCTATACAGAGGATTTAGAGGTCTATGTCTTTGCTGCAGAAGGATATGTGAAGGTCATAAGGATTCGCACACGTTGCTTATGGTGCAGTCTACACAAACCTCAATAAACACAATGGTCCAGAAGACATGAAGGAATAAAATTGGAAGTGGAACGTATAATATGTCAATGTAGTCAATACACAAAGTCAACATAAAAGGAAGGAATATTGTAGGTTTTTCAGAGTGTCACACTTTATTGTGATGGGTTTCAAGCAAAAGAACCGTCATGTGCTTATCTGAAACACATAATGATGTTCTTTAGTATACAGAACATAATGGGGGCAATTTATCAAATCCTACACTACAGAGTTCTGGCATGAAAAATTACAAAAAAAATAAGTTTCGCAACTTTTTGAGATTATTTTGATAAAAATCTTCCAACCTTTTGTATTTTGACACCACTCACCAATGAGTTGCCACCAATCTTCTGTTTCTTATTTTAACGTTTTGTAGGAATATAACCTTATTTTTTAGATTATTTGGCAGCGCCCCTGAAGTCTACACACAAAGGAGTCAATATGGTCAGTGATGACTCACGTGGCATGATGATGGCGAGCAAATCCCAGACCATAATCTGTATACTCGGATCAGTACCTGCATACAAGATGTTCTTTTAATTCTGCACATCCCATATGCAAGTGAATTTTTTGGGGTTATGGTGGTGGGGACACTCTTGTGAACAAACATGGTGGCTGTTCCCTAATAACACACACTGTATTAGGTTAAGTGTCCCTTTAGCAAGGATGCACTATCACAAGTCATTCTAAATCCCATTCTGATGGTCTTGAACGCCGGGATGAGTCCACCCAACTCCACTGCACATTCGCGAGGCTTGGGATTTAAAATGACTTAAGACGATATTTTCCTGCTGAAGGGACTCAAGCCCGAAAGGGTGTTATTAGGCGGTGCCCACTGGGATGGTTGACTTAAGTGCCTCCACCTTCATGGCTCAAAAGAAGTTATTTGCACATGAGTACATCTTATCAAGAACTCAGTTACTGATTATACATATAGGGACACATATAGGAAGCTATGTAAACACAATAGAAGGCTGTGGTGGTGCTTTGTGGCCTAAATCCTTCGGGCTTCATATTTAGCATATTGAAATAGTTATCTCTGTATATCTTATAAATCTTATAAATCCTCGTGCTCTCAACTGTACCAGTATCTATCCATCTAGCTATTGATCAGGCAGCACCCCAAATAGTGAAAAAATGTGGGTACTTTGTTCACCCATCAACAGTGCAGTTGCTAATACCATTGCACATGTGCCAAAAATGCGGCGCATGCGCAATTTATTCTCATCGCTGAATATTAGACATTGTGCTTTGCTGCCTCTTATCTATCTATCTATCTATCTATCTATCTATCTATCTATCTATCTATCTATCTATCTTCTCACCCTTTTGTATGGCTTAGTAAATTTACATGTCCCCTACCCCAGTTGAAAGTTTCCTGTAAAGTCCCTACTCTTTGTACCATTTTCCCTATTTCGTGTTACCTGTATAGCACCTTTATAATACTGTCCAGAATCAGAATATAATTTTTGCCCATGACTGGCCGGCGGCACCAGCAGGATTATATTCGGTGCCCAGGTATTTGGTGGCCGCTTCTAATCCAGTTCTCGCCTTCTTTATTCTCTTGCACTGTGCAGAGACACATCAGAATAAAGAGCTGCTTTCTCCTGCAAAACTTGTAAGCAATGTCTCTCATTTGATAATCCCATTGATCGTGGACTGTTCTAACATTGATTGTGAGCAGTCCCATCATTGCTCTTTCTGAATGATAGCATCATCAAACCGCCAGCGAGTGGAGAAGCCGAGCATACAAACCATGTGCTGGAGGAGGCGGCGGTGGCTGCCTGCTGGTGTGTAGCAGGGGGTGAAGGTACCGTAACAGTCTGTCCTCTCAACAATGTCATTGCTCTACTCAAGGTATGAAAACAGATTTCACCGAATCCTCCGCTAACCAATCTGAGCACAGACAACTCTCCGCACCAACTGAGCTGTAAAGGAAAGCAAAGAGAACAAAAATCAGATTTTTATTGTTATTAGACCAATTCAGTCCATTACAGGAGATCAGTATAGATGTCTATTCACACTTACATGTTCTTCAGGTAATAAGGAAGCATCTCAAGTGAGGACAATCTACCACTGCTTATGGCACAGCCAAAAACACCAAAAAAGTAATACCCAATGACCGACCTCACCAATGTCAGATAATTCCAATTAATCTGTAAAAGACAGACCCGCGAATGCCACATCTAAAATTATAGGTAAAAAAATTATGTATTAAGGTCAATTTCCTAAATTAGACAAAGGGGACAGTTTTTCCCCTTAAATATCACCACTTCTGTCCACCTGCTGTCTAATATTGTAACTCAGCCCCCTTTTTTCAATAAGAAAGAGCTGTAATACCAGACACAGTCCATGGACAAGGGTGGCGCTATTTCTAGGAAAAAGCAGATTCTATTTTCTAATCCGAGACAACTCCTTTAATATTATTCTTAGTGACAAGAGGAATAGTTACACCCAATTATGAATTTATTTGCACATTTCCAAGAAGAATACCAGAGGAATGGCAGAAGGCAGAATTCTGAGAAAAGGTATTCCGGGATTTTTATTATATGGGGAATATAAGTATCTACTAAAACAGACATGTCAGGAGAGGCGACAAATCTTCTTTAAAGGTAACCTGCCACCATGTAATACTGTGTAATCTGCTGGAATCATGTTATAGAGCAGGAGGAGCTGAGCAGATATTATGGGAAAATACTCAGTATAATTTGTCTTTTATACATTTATTTCTCTGTTCTATGTAACAGTAATGGAGTCCAGTGGGCGGTCCTATCAGTAACTGACAGCGATCTCTGTATGCACAGTCATAGAGGAGAGGCTGTCAATCACTGATGGGACTGCCCACTGGACTCCATTACTGTTTCTAAGCATAGGAAGAATGGAGAAATAAATGAATAAAGGACTTTTTACTAAATATAAATAAAACTATATATCAATCTGCTCAGCTCCCCCTGCTCTATAATATGCTGCCTGCAGATGGTAACTGGTTCCTTTTAACCCCTGGGTGTTGCATGATCTGCAGGCAGAATGTTATAGAGCAGGAGAGTCTGAGCAGATTGATATATTGTTTTGTTAGTAAAGTTCCAATGTACTTTATCATTTATATATCTACTCATTCTGGCCTTAGAAGTCCAGTGGTTCCTACTCAGTGATCGACAGTTATTGCTGTATAAGTGTATGCACCAAGATAGCTGGTTAGGACCGCCTACTGGACTCCTAAACCCAGAATACGCAGAGATATAAATCAGAAGCTATACTGGAATTTTTCTAACAAAATTATATATGCAACGGCTCAGCTCCTCCTGCTCTATAACATGCTGTCTGCAGAATGCACTATGTTTTCATCCCTTTAATGTCAAAATTCCATGTAGAGGAAACAAGGGTAGTTTTTAAATATATTTGAATAAAATCGGGACACCTACCATGGATATGGATGCCCTTTAAGATTAAATGGGTTGTCTGGCCCCAAAATGAATTCTTAGACCAATAACCTATCTTTCAGGGTCCGATGCTGTGGCAGACCCCTCCCCAGTATAGCGGTGGTTCTGGTGAACTGTAGCAGCACTCCTTTTACTTAAATAGGATTGGCGCTGTACGGGCAGCCCGTCCACTAGCAGCTAACAGCACTTGCAGACTGCTAGAACAGATGATCTTTGCTGGATCTCGGTATCAGACCCCAACAGATCATATACCGATGCTCTACCTTGTGAATAAGCCTTCAGTAGGAAATTGGATTTCGGGGTCGGAGAACCCTTTTAAAGAAATGCAAGTGAAACATCATGTTTTTTAGATGAGTAAACCAAAGTCAGTCCTTTTACGTAGAATAAGCAACAATACTATAAAGAGCATAACTAGTCACAGAAGTTGTAGAAGATTTTTTAAGAATTTTTCAGTATAGGAATGTTACGTCTTGTATTATTCATTTAAGCGTCCTTGTACACGCGCGCTCTTTTCTGCGGTATATATAATTTGGGCTTAATGCCTATAAGTAGGTGGGTAAGGCGTCTCATTAATGTGATAAAGTACTTCTTTGTAGATGTAATTATACTGACATTTTCTAGAGCAATTGTATTGAGACATGACAAAGAGAAGACGCTTAAGTGCAACATGGGTCTGCACAGATGTAATACATGATCAGCTCATGGTAATAGTTACAGTATCACAGCTTGATAACTGCTCTGTCTTTGGTTTAAAGCCATTTGGATTTCATACTGCTGGTAATGGGTCCCTTCTGCTCAAAACGCTAAGCAGTAACACATCACTATGGCATTGTAAATTATATGGAACGCAGCATGGTGACATTGTGGTTTACAGTGACACCTACCAGTATTACAGATAATCAAGCTGTGATATTATAGCTCACAGAAATTGGGGGCGATTACACTGCTGCTCCTCCCAGGGGAGCAGGGTAGAGAAGGATGGGATTTTGGGGAGTCATCTCCTGTCAACAATTCTATCAATTCTCTTCAGCTCGGCTCATACTTCATCCTCTTGTTCTGGATCTTGATCATGACCTGGGCTTTATGTAGCTGCGGTATGCAATCTGCAGTATTTCCAAATGATCAGTTCAGATGATGGGTGTAATGGAGCCATGTCTCCAGCTCAGTCACTTGTCTGCTTGTAATTTTTGCGCTGGGCTGAACCTAAACCTAGTGATTTCACTGATAAAAAAAAAAGAGAAAATCTGGAGTTTACATGTGTTTTTGATAAGATCTGAAAGGACGAATCCTTCACTAGGAAACTCCATATTATAATCTCAGTACATTTTAGTGGAAGTTATGCTGAGCACCGTCATACCCATAAGTGGTGCAATAGATGGAGCAATTCCTTGAAAATATACAAGTGTAATGGGGACTCCAAGTACTTCATCTGGGAAATGCCAGGCACATGTGTAGGAATTTAAGAAGCTACGACGTAGCTATAGGATGGGAAAAGGTTGTCAGCTATGTATATAGGGGCAAGGATTTAAACCTGGAGACAAAGCACTTGGAGGCTCTACATCTATTGGACCTAAAGGTATGATGTTGGGTATAATAGCCTCTACAATACACTGTGGCTGGTTTGATACTGTGTTTCCTGGTCATAAACTCCCTTAAATGAGGAGATTACTGTACCCAATGAGGAGTTTGCTGATCATTGACAGGCATAAGGCGGTGGGCTACAGGGCAAGCTGTAAAAAGCCCAATCCCTCCATGTGTTGTATATGAGTCACCAAACCATCATGAACAACCTAGGTCATGTAGATGGCTTCAAGACAAGATAACAGCCATGGATCTAGTTATGTGATTCAAGGATTAAGACAACTGGCTGCAAGAAATCAGGAGAACTGGTGATAACCATGTAGCCGCATAACTAGACAAATGGTGGCAGAATTATTAAAGTAAATTTTTAAGTGACTTCTTTCTGTATTTCTAGTAGATTTCTTTCCTTAAAGTGCCCCTCCAAACTTACCCTCACTAAGGTCAACTCCCCTCAGTTACCTAATAATCACTTTTTCGCACTGATTTACACAGTCCAGTCATATTAATGTGACCAGCGCCTACTTTTGAAGTCAACGTTAAATAAGCAATCGCAGAAGGCACGTGTTATCAGTCATCTGAGTGCACTCATCATTGTGGAAGGCACGATGGATCACCACAAGTATGCATCTATCCTTGCGGACCATGTTCACCCCTACATGAGAATTGTTTTTCCTCAGGATGATGGCATCTACCAGCAGGACAATGTGACGTGTCATAAAGCTCGCAGTGTACGTGCGTGGTTCAAGGAGCACCAGGATGAGTTTACCGTACTCCCTTGGCCAGCAAATTCCCCGGACTTGAACCCAATTGAGAATCTGTGGGACCACCTCGATCAGGTTGTTCGCGCCATGGATGATGAACCGTGTAACAAAGCGCAGTTGGCCACAGCACTGGAGTCGGCATGGCTCAACATCCCAGTGACATCATCACAACATCCCCTCTCTTCCTGCCCGTCTCGCAGCGGTCTGCTCTGCCAAAGGTGTTTATTCTGGATTTTGACATTAATGTGACTGGACTGTGTAGTATCTATACTGAAAAATGGTTATCTGGTTTCTAACATTGATGCCCTTAACTAATGATGAGACATGAAGTTGTGTCTCAGACCACCCGAAGCTACCTGTAGGCAAACTGTAGTAACAAATCGCAACTCTTCCCTAATGGATCTAAGCTGAAAGGCAAGCAGCAAGACCTAAGGTAAAAGAATAACAGGCGAGCATCACCTGTAGGTACTGACTTACATATAATGTTTGAGCTTCTGGCTGAACAGCCGCTTTGAATAAGGCTTAACATTATCTAGAACAACTTAGGAGGAAATATTGAGAATGGAGAGAGCTTCGCCTTGTCACTACAGCCAAAACACTGAAGACAAGGGTAAAACATTGACAAGGATATAGTTATAAGTGAAAGGTCATGAAAGATGACATACCAGATAAGCAGAACTGATGTCTTGTTCAGGTGCCAAGAAGACAGATGTCAACATTTCCTGAATTAAATGAAGTGTAAGAAGATGAGAGATGACTGTCTGCTGGACATCACCGGTGGCCAGCCAATGGATGGGCGAACCACTCCTGTGAAGAAAATGTGGATCAGCAACTACAATCTAGGTTACAATACAGAGGTGTGCAGGAATGGGTCATGGTGAGATTTTAGTGTGTGACAGTGATAATGTTATTTAACAACAAGGGTCATCACATATCGCATAGACCGAAACCTGGAGAAGACTCTCTGATGGTCTAGAGCTCTCTCTCTTCATTTCACCTTTAGATCTCAAGAATGTTACAAAGATACAGTTTATATTCAGTTATATTCTAGAAAGATATGGTGTCCTATGAAAAGCAGAACAGGGATAAGTAGTGTACCAAGGTATCATGACTGACTAATGTATGGTAGATGATAAGTAGACAATCGGCAGTTCTTAGTAAGGACCAGTCAGTTCTCGACCTCTCTAGTTTTGTAGATACTTGTATTCTTCATCAAAAATAAAAATTCTGGAGCCTCTTGATTTAGAACATTGCCTTGTGCCAATTCTATTCCTCCAAGAAATTCACAAATACAGTAAATTGACAACTGGGTGTTACCAGTTGGGGGCGTATTCCTGCACAACATGACATTGACCAAGCAGTGCCAGACAGTATAGAAACACACCCCTTTGACTAAAAGGAATGTTAATTTAATTGATGAATTTTTAGTACAGGGTAATAGAAAATGGGAAGTACTAAAGAGAGGTGTACTAGAATTGTTATTTTATGGGAAATACAATTATTTTCTTAAATAGACAAGTCAAGAGGGCAAACAAGGCTTCATTAAAGGGATATTCCAGTAATGTAAAAGTTCTCCCCATCAGATATTCACTTGCTCCCCTATGGTCTATTCTGAGTCTGATAAGGTACCCTCATTCTCATGATCATTGGGGGTCACATCATTCAACCTCCAACCAACCAAAAAGTTGTCCCCTCTCCAGTGTATAGGAAATAACTTCAAATTACCGGAATACAACATTAAGTGCCCCAAAAAGTCTGAATCTGGCTGCATTTTTAGCTAAAGGGACCAATTTTGACTTTGTAGCTAGAACTAAACGGACCTGATCCTACACGTGAAACAGGAGTCTTGAGGTTTTGCATTCCCAGATACATACAGGTACACAGGTTGTTGCCCTATTTGTTGGGGTTGGGATCTGCAGGTAGGTGGTGTAAATGTGAATACCCCATTTTTATTTTGCAAGTCAGGAAATAATCCAAATATCTACTGAATAAAATAGGTGGCAGTGTGGACAAGCGAGCAGTAGGCGGCTTACACGGGGTATTGCAGAATTTTTCTTGCAAATAAGATCTATTTAAGCAATATTCAATCATCTCCATATTTTGCAGCTCTCGCCCTTTATGATACACATAGTAACACACACTAGTACCCCTGACAGTAGAGGTGTTAATCTAATAAAGTAACTGTGGATTTTAAGTAAAAGTCTGATGAAAAATGAAGATTTACAACCTCGAGCGCGGTGTAAGGAGAACTGTTTATAAGAGCCCTGCTTTCATAGCACACAGCAGGGCACTAGAATGTGTTATTTAACACCATCCTCAAATTAAGCAGCATATAGATAAATATAATTGCAGCCTAAATTTCCATACCCAAACTGGTCTACTGGGACGTATAAGTAAGGTAATATTTTCCTAGTAGAATTATTTGTGGGGAAGTAGCAGAATAAATCCTTTTGGATCAAGAGATGTATGAAGCAATTGTGGCTCGTGGCTTGGGACTTTATTGAAGCTTTTCTTAATGCCAAGTGCTCAAGGACTTGGAAAGCTAAATGACTTAGGAAAGAAACAGTGTATTCAGGAGAGGGGATTTTCATTCTGGTTAATATGTAAATATATATAGTAGGCGGAAACATACCCATGTGACTACAAACTAGTGAAGCAATGCAGAGAAAATCATCTTTTTATGGATATGTTAATCAATAAGCAAGTGCACCGGGGGCGGAGCCTGAGTTGCCTACTGGAAGTTGCAAATCCTACAGCACTTCAGTGGAATCGGTGCCCAAATGTCTTCCCTTTGGCAGTGATCGACATTTTTAGCCTCTGTCCGCATTCCAGTTGTTGGTAGGTAAATCTGGTACATCGGGCTCCACTTCCCGTGCACTGGATGGTGATTTACCCATCCATAAAAAGACGATTTTATTGGTTTGTAGCCACAAAAGGTATGCTTCTGTTTTATCTAAGCTGGTTTATGCCACAAAACATATTTATCTTTTATACATAGGATAGAGAATAAATTGCTGATTCATGGGGTTCCTAATTGGTTGGACCCAACCATTCCTGAGAAAGGGAGAAGTGCATTACCCCCACTGTGAATGCAGCTGTGGGGAAGTCTGCCGAACCCCCTGCTGAGTGAAGACACACTAAAGTACAACACTTGGCTATCTCCGGTACTCTCATTAAAGTGAATGGAAGCAAGGACATGTCTACCTGCACCAGTTGCATTCACAGCTATAGCCCCTGTACTCAGGATTGGTGGAGATCTCAGCGGGCAAACTCCAATGTTCAGCTATTTATCCTATGGCTAACTTTTTAATTTTTTTCATTGACAGAGCTGGGGTGAGCTACAATTTTTATTAGTACCAGTTTCTGATACATGTAACCACCTATTCATTTTTTATGCAGGCAGATGGCCAAAAAGAATAATTCTTCTATTATGTACTTTTTCAACAAATGGCAGAGAGCTATTGTATTTTAATAGTTTAAACCTTTGGCTGCACAGTGATAATATATATATATATATATATATATATATATATATTTTTTTTTTTTTTTTAATTAAAAAAAAATAAGAAAAGGTTAAAACACTTTTTTGTGCTTTTATTTTTACCCTGTCCCACAAGGAGACCTGAATATAGGATAGGTTGATCGCCTGTACTATATAGTGCAAAACTTCAGTACTGTAATATAAATTTTACTAGTTGCCTATTAGGTCCTGTTTTTGGCAGGAACTAATAGGAAATCCATACAAGCCAGTCTCCTGGCTGTCATAGCATTACCTCAACAACCCATGTGCTCGTGACAATATATCCCCTTCTTAAACACTTAGATGGTCATGGCATCTTATGTTGCCAAAATCAGACTTTGACAAAAAGAGCTCAGTCCTAGGTGTGTAATAGAGCTGGAACCCATCAGCAATGTAGTAGGCACTACTATAATATTACACTACTATACAAAGATTATTGGATAAATCGGTCATCATATTTTTACATTGAGTGAATGTAGGCAGAGAGGGTTCTGTCTGTGTCAGTCATTCCAGCACCATTTAAGGATGCCCTCTAAGATTGTGAGTGTTATATACTATTGCAGAGCTGACTGTGTGCCGAATTCAGCGCACTTACAGTTTTGCCAATATCTGCCCCCATTATCACTGCAGGGTCAGAGGGGCCTCACAGCTCAGCTTTACCCTGACGCCCCCTGAAGCTACACTTCTATAGTCTTGTACTGTAAAGGGCAGCGATCCTCACCATCCACTTTAGCCAAAACTAATGGTACTGACCTGATTACTGGAACCAGGACACATATTGGCAAAACCGAAATTCATCTTTACACAGTATATAACACTCCTGATCTTAGAGGACATGAAAAGTCCTCTTTAAGGCCGTTACTCTGATCCTATCACAGATTACAGCAATGGACTGGTTTAGCACTTTGTATTTTTCATTAAATGTTGAGATTATTTCTTGTCTCCAAAAGATTATGACAAAATCTGAGTAGTTTTATACAGTGCAATATCAGATTGTCAGTATCAGAAAACTTAATGATGTCATAGAGTGATGTCATTCCTGATTGACTTATAATAAAGTGCCACAAGATCAGTTTATGGCAGAAGCCACATGTTGCAGTGATGCAGGACTTTTGGCCTTTGCAGAAATATAACAGAACAAATATTTCATATTATAGTCTCAGTAAAGTGAATGAGATTTTATTTTATGTTATCCCCACATTACAGGAAAAAATACAGTGGAAAATAGATTATTTTCATAAATGTGAAACACAGCAAGTTAAATTTACCTGCAAAAACACTATATCCCCATAGACTTATATAGGGGAAGTCAAAAATACAAAATACAATTAACATTTTTCTGCTGCATTTTTTACCTGTTATTCACTACTTGGGGACTTAGCCAAAAAAAAGTTGTCATGGTGGTGTTTTATAGTATAAAGCTCTGGTATGGGCATCTTTCACTACAACCAATTCCAGGGATTAGCCAGTTTTTACACTTTATTTTACTGGAGGGTGAAGGCGGAGATACAACCTACTGCCTACCCATAGCTGTGATGAAAGGCTCAGGATCACTGCAGGGCTCAGCATTGTGTCTTACGTCACAGAGGAGTCAAGAATAAAGATTGGATAGCACCAACATATTCTGTAGCACTTCATAATAAAAAAAAAGTTAAATGTGTCAATCATCAAAACAAACAAGTAAAATGATCAATAATTGAATCAAAATAAAATGAGACAAAAGGAGAGAGATCCATCCTGGCCAATAGGAAGTTATAGCTGATCAGTGGCAGCAGGATGTCTCATAAACGCTTATCTCCATTTATCATAGAATTTATATCCTTAAAATGCTGACCTAATGGACAATATGATGAGTGAATCACATACAGATGGAAATTAAATGGACGGATGGATGGATGGATAGATAGATAGATAGATAGATAGATATTAGATAAATACCGATAGATAGATGATAGATAGATAGATAGATAGATAGATAGATAGATAGATAGATAGATAGATATTAGATAAATAACAATAGGTGGTTACATAAAGAGATCGATATTAGATAAGTACTGATAGATAGATAGATAGATAGATAGATAGATAATAGATAGATAAATAGATAGGAGATACATAGATAGATAGATATCAGATAAATACTGATAGATAGATGATTGATAGATAGATGATCGATAGATAGATAGATAGATATTAGATAAATACAGATAGATAGATAGATAGATAGATAGATAGATAGATAGATAGATAGATAGATAACTACTGATGGGTAGATAGATACAGTCGTGTATTACACTTGTGTTTTTGTATTTATGACTTTGGCCCAATGTCAGGTATAACTTTAGAGTTTATCTCCAGATGTTTGCAAGCTTCATGGGACTGTCTAAACAAAGCACTTGGGTGTAACACCATGTCTCATGAATGTGTTAAGATCGTAGAATTATTTATGTATTTACCAAACTTTCACGAGCAAATAAAAACTTGTCCTAAGATGTAATTCAGTATAATAGAAGATAATAAATTATTTGGATATTTTACAGCGTGGTTTGCAGATTATGAGAGCACATCAGAAAGAAAAAGTGTCCACATCCAGTTCCCTGACAATGTTTCCCCTGAGTGTTCAGGAGCCTGAAGAGGATGTACTGGCAGATATCAGCTGAGAGTTGGAAGGGGGCACAGTAGTTGTAAATCACTTTGTGAAATAATGTACTTATGTTTTATTGATTACATACAGCCTGTAGGCATTTGTATAACTAATCTTTCTCTTATCTCGTCCTACATTTACTTTCTAATCCCAAGAACTAATTAGCAAGATCACTTAATTCTTAGCACTTACAGACTGGCAGGGGGTTAATCCTCAGCACTCACAGACCTCCTGCATGTCTTGTCCTTTACACACAGATATCTGATATGTGCCTCTATTTATACAGTGTGCTTCATTGTGTTTGAGCTGCCATGCCACTTTGGAAGGAAATGTATAGCATGCTTGTTATGTTGTTACTAGGCTCTGCCCTCTGGCAATGGGCACTGCTGCAGCTGCTTCTGGATTCTTCATACTTGAATATTAGGATAAGTCCAGGATATATATATATATATATATATATATATATATATATATATATATATATATATATATGTGTGTGTGTGTGTGTGTGTGTGTGTGTGTGTGTGTGTGTGTGTGTGTGTGTGTGTGTGTGTGTGTGTGTGTTATAACCCCCTCTCTTTGGGCTTCAGTCCTGATTTTGGCAATGTTATCAAATGTATATATATAACTAACTAAATACAGGGACATAAACGGGGGCAGAACTTTAGAAGTACCCCCCTTCAACTCTAAAGTTTCAAATGGAAAGCATTGCACAGACCTATATGTTTTTTTTATTTGTTTTCTTGATCCTATATACAGCAAACTAAACCATTACTACTTCCAAATTTTACCACTACCACGTTGGCACCATTATTTTTATATAAATATTATCTCTCTCTCTCTCTCTCTCTCTCTCTCTCTCTCTCTCTCTCTCTATATATAATGTAGAACTACAAGTTTCATAGTGCCATATCAAATCCTTTCATTTACTTTGACTGTATATGTAAAGCCAAAAGCAGCCAGCCAATCCTTGCTAGACTGTATAACACAGAGAGGGGGTGGGAAAGTTTACAGGTACATCTAGCACTTGTAGTCCTCCATCCAATAGCAAGTCATTTTATTACTTGTCTATGTCTGAAATATTCCTAGTTCTGGTCTTAGTAAGTGCCAATGGGTATGCTGGTGTTATATGAATCTAACATTGAATTACAGTATCCTGCTGCTGGACTGCTGAGGTGTTGTTACAGTAACACAGGACAATAATAATGGAGCCCCTACTGAGCTGGAGCTTCTGGGTACCAGGCTGTAATTAACTTAAGCGTTAAATGATCACAGAGACAATCCTATTGTATCCAAAGAGGGGCATTAGCATGAGAAGTCTGGTTAATGATGCCATGTAATCCCCTGGTTTAGTTAACAGCTACACAGTTTACTGAGACTGACTTTACAAAGGATTACACAGGATTAGCAGGATGCTCCCTGCTGAGGAAGATTACCAACACACAAACTTTCCTAGACTAGCAGTCACTCACCCAAACAGCAGGAGAGATGTCACTGACTATCCAATACAGAGACTAGGAGCCTCTGAATACATCAGCTGCAGCCCTTCTCCTGGCACTTGGAGAGTTAAACCAATCTCCATATGCTTCCTAGACTTCAATTTAAAGCTGTTGTCTACAAAGAGATCTAACCCATGAAGCTGAACATCATTACTGCCATAAAGGGAGATGGAAGTGCTGGTCTGATCACTCCAAACCTATTTGTTCCATTCCCACTGTAATCATATCTGTGACAAGGTTAACTTTAGTATAAACTCTACATTGCTGAGCTGAGTACATGGGGCTGGCTGTATATTACACACTAGTTCACATGTATCACCAGCCATGAGCAATATATACCATACAAACACTGTCCCACTGTCCATGTTTATAAACTTTCTATGACTGATACATTATATATAATATACAGATTTACCTGATACATTGTATATAATAAAGTTACCTAATATATTATATCTAATATACAGATTTACCCAATACATTGTATATAATAAGCAGTATTTACCTGATACATTGTATATAATAAGCAGTATTTATCCTATGCTTTGTATATAATAAACTGTATTTACCTGATACATTATATATAATAAGTATTTACCTGATACATTGTATATAATAAACTGTATTTTCCTGATACACTGTATATAATAAGCAGTATTTCCTGATACATTGTATATAATAAGCAGTATTACCTGATACATTGTATATAATAAGCAGTATTACCTGATACATTGTATATAATAAGCAGTATTACCTGATACATTGTATATAATAAGCAGTATTTAGCCTGTATTTATCTGGTACATTGTCTATAACAAGCAGTATTTACCTGATGTGCTTTCTCCTCTCTCATTGTCACTTTTCTCAGGGTGTTACTCCCCATTAGGTAAGTTGTGGAGGACAGATTCACCTTCCCATGTATTGAGGTGTCTTTGGAGCTAGTTACGTTTCAACTCCTTGAATGGAAAGAATAGTGAGATGACATCTTCAGGATGTTGGAAGCTCAGAGGAGATGCATGTTTGTATAGTTCATGACTGGCCAGTAAGGAGTCAATAGCAAGTTCACTGGGTGCCAACTCCAAGTTGAGTGCCTGCAGCTCAGCTGACTGTTTCCTGCATGTGCTTGTGCAGATTCTGGCTTGTGCCTTGTAGTCTCCTGTTTGCAGGACATGATTATGAAGGATCTTTGCCATTGCAGGGTGCAGGGGTTCATGTGCATGTCCATCCTGGCTCTGGTGCACACATCTCACTGGACACCACAGCCACTGAGCTGGGCAAACAGACAGCAGCAAGGCACACAGCTGAAACCTGAGCTGCTGGCACAGGGACATGTGACTAGCTGCTGGCCAATGGCCAGGGGGATGGAAGGATCACAATGAACAGATAATAGTAGCAATTTGTAACTTCCAGTCTCCTCTATGTAACCCACAAGTATAGTAAACACTGTGTGATCTATTGATGTAATACGCACATTGGCTGCTGGGTAATTATGATATTAATATGTGGATATTGCTCTGCTTCATCTCATATGGCTCTGGCATTTCAAGGTCTCAGGAAGAGAGCAAATAATAAAGACAATGAGTGATATGAATGATGTGCTGAGTAGGGGAGTTCTTAGGCAGAATGTCATGAACTTCATAAAGCCAATGTGCATGTGTCAGCGATGCCTAGGAGCCTGACATTCAGCACAAAGTATCCTCATTTACACACATGCTTCACATGTATCCAGCAGCATAACATGTATCCATACAGCCCTATAGTAAAACTTGTAATGGGCCCCACTCTACCATGATCACTCTACCTGGCAAGTTCAGAACTTGAAAAGTGTTCAATTATTTTAGTCTCCTTTACATAAAGGGAAGAGGTACATAGTGATTTTACAGTATAGATAATGCACACAGTGATATCACATAACAGAGATAATATACGCAGTGATGTCACAGTGCAGGGATAATATACGCAGTGATGTCACAGTACAGGGATAATAGACACAGTGATGTCACAGTACAGGGATAATAGACACAGTGATGTCACAGTACAGGGATAATAGACAAGTGATGTCACAGTTCAGGGATAATAGGCACAGTGATGTCACAGTACAGGGATAATAGACACAGTGATGTCACAGTACAGAGATAATAGACACAGTGATGTCACAGTACAGGATAATACATACAGTGATGTCACAGTACAGGGATAATATACATAGTGATGTCACAGTACAGAGATAATACATACAGTGATGTCACAGTACAGGGATAATACACACAGTGATGTCACAGTACAGGGATAATATACACAGTGATGTCACAGTACAGGGATAATAGACACAGTGATGTAACAGTACAGGGATAATATACACAGTGATGTCACAGTACAGGGATAGTACACACAGTGATGTCACAGTACAGGGATAATAGACACAGTGATGTCACAGTACAGAGATAATATACACAGTGATGTAACAGTACAGGGATAATATACACAGTGATGTCACAGTACAGAGATAATATACACAGTGATGTCACAGTACAGGGATAGTACACACAGTGATGTCACAGTACAGGGATAATAGACACAGTGATGTCACAGTACAGGGATAATACACACAGTGATGTCACAGTACAGGGATAATATACATAGTGATGTCACAGTACAGAGATAATACATACAGTGATGTCACAGTACAGGGATAATATACATAGTGATGTCACAGTACAGAGATAATACATACAGTGATGTCACAGTACAGGGATAATACACACAGTGATGTCACAGTACAGGGATAATACACACAGTGATGTAACAGTACAGGGATAATATACACAGTGATGTCACAGTACAGAGATAATATACACAGTGATGTTACAGTACAGGGATAATATACATAGTGATGTCACAGTACAGAGATAATATATAGAGATGAGCGAACAGTGTTCTATCGAACACATGTTCGATCGGATATCAGGGTGTTCGCCATGTTCGAATCGAATCGAACACCACGTGGTAAAGTGCGCCAAAATTCGATTCCCCTCCCACCTTCCCTGGCGCCTTTTTTGCACCAATAACAGCGCAGGGGAGGTGGGACAGGAACTACGACACTGGGGGCATTGAAAAAAATTGGAAAAAGTCATTGGCTGCCGAAATCAGGTGACCTCCATTTTAGACGAATAGTGGATTTCAAATCCGGGTCATATGAGAATGTGAACTTTGAGACTATGAGACAGGGATAGCTGTACAGGCAGGGATAGCTAGGGATAACCTTTATTTAGGGGGGAATGTTATTAAAAATAACTTTTTGGGGCTCTATCGGGTGTGTAATTGTGATTTTTGTGAGATAAACTTTTTCCCATAGGGATGCATTGGCCAGCGCTGATTGGCCGAATTCCGTACTCTGGACAATCAGTGCTGGCCAATGCATTCTATTAGCTTGATGAAGCAGAGTGTGCACAAGGGTTCAAGCGCACCCTCGGCTCTGATGTAGCAGAGCCGAGGCTGCACAAGGGTTCAAGCGCACCCTCGGCTCTGATGTAGGAGAGCCGAGGGTGCACTTGAACCCTTGTGCACCCTCAGCTCTGCTACATCAGAGCCGAGGGTGCGCTTGAACCCTTGTGCACACTCTGCTTCATCAAGCTAATAGAATGCATTGGCCAGCGCTGATTGGCCAATGTATTCTATTAGCCTGATGAAGTAGAGCTGAATGTGTGTGCTAAGCACACACATTCAGCTCTACTTCATCGGGCTAATAGAATGCATTGGCCAGCGCTGATTGGCCAGAGTACGGAACTCGACCAATCAGCGCTGGCTCTGCTGGAGGAGGCGGAGTCTAAGATCGCTCCACACCAGTCTCCATTCAGGTCCGACCTTAGACTCCGCCTCCTCCGGCAGAGCCAGCGCTGATTGGCCGAATTCCGTACTCTGGCCAATCAGCACTGGCTAATGCATTGTATTGGCTTGATGAAGCAGTGCTGAATGTGTGTGCTTAGCACACACATTCAGCTCTACTTCATCGGGCTAATAGAATGCATTGGCCAATCAGCGCTGGCCAATGCATTCTATTAGCGTGAACTGAGTTTGCACAGGGGTTCTAGTGCACCCTCGGCTCTGCTACATCAGATTGCTACATCTGATGTAGCAGTGCCGAGTGTGCATCAGATGTGTAGTTGAGCAAAACTGACTCAGCACTGCTAAGTCTGCATTCGCATAGGAATGCATTGGCCAGCCTTCGGCCAATCAGCGCTGGCTCTGCCGGAGGAGGCGGAGTCTAAGGTCGGACCTGAATGGAGACTGGTGTGGAGCTATCTTAGACTCCGCCTCCTCCAGCAGAGCCAGCGCTGATTGGTCGAGTTCCGTACTCTGGCCAATCAGCACTGGCCAATGCATTTCTATGGGGAAAAGTTAGCTTGCGAAAATCGCAAACTGACAGGGATTTCCATGAAATAAAGTGACTTTTATGCCCCCAGACATGCTTCCCCTGCTGTCCCAGTGTCATTCCAGGGTGTTGGTATCATTTCCTGGGGTGTCATAGTGGACTTGGTGACCCTCCAGACACGAATTTGGGTTTCCCCCTTAACGAGTTTATGTTCCCCATAGACTATAATGGGGTTCGAAACCCATTCGAACACTCGAACAGTGAGCGGCTGTTCGAATCGAATTTCGAACCTCGAACATTTTAGTGTTCGCTCATCTCTAATAATATACACAGTGATGTCACAGTACAGAGATAATATACACAGTGATGTTACAGTAGAGAGATAATATACACAGTGATGTCACAGTACAGGGATAATATACATAGTGATGTCACAGTACAGAGATAATATATACAGTGATGTCATAGTACTGGAATAAAATACACAGTGATGTCACAGTAGAGAGATAATGTACACAATGATGTCACAGTACAGGGATAATACACACAGTAATGCCACAGTAGAGAGATAATGCACACAGTGATGTCACAGTACAGGGATAATTCACATAGAAAAAAATCACTGCGTACACTGTAACATCACAACATATGAAGAAAGCAATTATAATGATGTCACTTGTCAGTTTTATGATATCGGAGCAAAGCAATGCAGGTGCATTCAGTTTTCTATCATCCATAGTTATCACTAATTTCACTGTGTGCATTATCTGTACTATGACATCACTGTCTGTATTACCCCTGTACTGTGACATCATTGTTTGCATTATCTATACTGTGACATCACTGTGTATATTGTATTGTGACATTTCAGTAGAAATGGTTCCCTTACTTGTTGGGCCCCATAGCAGCTCCTGTATCTGGTAATTACTTTCGTACATGTATCACTCACATATCAGTACATGCGATCCACTGACAAACTGGACGCAAGGCTCACATGCACTTTGTATACATTACACATACACTGAACACATAGGGCACGGGCATCTCCCACAAATAGGACACATCACAATACACAGCATTTACATATTATCAAACTCCACACCAATCACTGAAACCTACCTGACCTTTTCCTGGTACTGACTTTAGGGACATAAATCTACATCCTAAAATATTGCACACAAATCCACACCCATCACGCCTACACCACTCACAGTACACACTGTTCTCTTGACACTCACACACAGAACACATATCAGACATGGACCAATCATGCATTAAATATCTACCTCATGTGATTCATTCACATGCTGGACACGTCTTCCACGTGCCGCTTACACACAGTATACAACCTACTCACACACCAGTCATACATAGGATGCATGCCACAAACATGTCACTCATAACCTGAGCATAAGCCTCACATGAATGACATACACACAGGACATGTACCACACTCATACACTGGACACACCAGTCCCATACCATACATGATGTGCAGACTGACATAATGTCCAGTGTGTGCCACATATACATTGGACAGATGTCTCACATGCACCATTTACATAAACACGTAAACACGTGTCAGGGTGAGCGCTTCAAAACAGTTTAATGCGCGTAACACATTGAAATCAATGGGTTAAACAGCCTCCCATTGATTTCATTGTGTAGCGCGCGTAAGACGGAACCCATTGAAGTCAATGGGATTCTGTTTTGAAGTGCTCACTCTGACACGTGTTTACGTGGCAGAATGAGCGCAGCTCGTCTAGGGATACAGTAGATTTTCCAATGGTGAAGTTAGGGTCCCAACCCGTATTAATAAATGTAGAGAAGAACTTCACGTTTTTTTGCAGTGTCAAAGAAATTAAATTTTATTGATAAAGCCAGTAAACGTTTTCGTTCTCTTGGACCTTCATCAGACTCTACATAAAAATAAACATAAAGTGACATTGGTATACAGGTAATTATACAATACCAAAATTTGATGAAAAATAGACACATATATACATATATACAAGGAGCACCATGATATAAGAGTTTGCAGGGTAAACAGCAGGGACCACACGGAAAAAACGGAAATCATGAGATTGAAGAGCCGATAGTACTGTGTACATTGGTTAAAGACAACAAGTGAAGGTATCAAACAGTAGAAATTACAAAATGACAACAAAGTTTCACCTGATTTTTCTGAAGGACAAAGGTATTCCTTTATGGACCAGTAAAACAAATAAAGTGGCTTCAATCCAGCCTAGAATAAGTATAACAAAGTAATCAGATGCTGGTAGTAGATATAGCTATGTCATGCCCATAATGTAAAGAAGTGTGTGTGGGGGGGGGGAAAGGCAGAGAAGACTTACCTCCTGGAGACCGGACCAAGCCCGCAGTATGAGAGCGATATCAAATAATGGAAGCCGTGTATTCGCGCAAATGAATTTTACTTCACTTTTGCTAATTGGTGTCTCCCTTAGTTCAGCCTCGTTCACATAATTAGGTTATCTCCTATTTATCATAATATTCACATAGGCTTGGTTCCTTCTATGTTTGGTTCTCCCTTAGCATCCATATGTGGCTGCTTGTAGCATGATCTATGTGCATAGTCACTATAATAGGCTTTCCTCTGCTCTGCTACATAAATAGCACCAGTCTGCTACATACTTGTCACCTGCGGAGCATGTGCGCATGCGCACACGTCTCCGTGCTCTCTGCTGCACTCTGGGCTTCACCCGACTGACTATTAAGCCTATGCGCATGCGCATAAGGCTCTGTACGACTCCGTGCAGATACTACTACGCATGCGAGCGGTGGACGAATGATTGCGATCCACCCTCCATTTATATCCGGTCGGAAGACCGTGTATTTTGCGCCATCCCACTGCCATAGGCGATTCATTTGCGCGAATACACGGCTTCCATTATTTGATATCATTCTCATACTGCGGGCTTGGTCCGGTCTCCAGGAGGTAAGTCTTCTCCGCCTTTCCCCCCCCCCCACTTCTTTACATTATGGGCATGACATAGCTATATCTACTACCAGCATCTGATTACTTTGTTATACTTATTCTAGGCTGGATTGAAGCCACTTTATTTGTTTTACTGGTCCATAAAGGAATACCTTTGTCCTTCAGAAAAATCAGGTGAAACTTTGTTGTCATTTTGTAATTTCTACTGTTTGATACCTTCACTTGTTGTCTTTAACCAATGTACACAGTACTATCGGCTCTTCAATCTCATGATTTCCGTTTTTTCCGTGTGGTCCCTGCTGTTTACCCTGCAAACTCTTATATCATGGTGCTCCTTGTATATATGTATATATGTGTCTATTTTTCATCAAATTTTGGTATTGTATAATTACCTGTATACCAATGTCACTTTATGTTTATTTTTATGTAGAGTCTGATGAAGGTCCAAGAGAACGAAAACGTTTACTGGCTTTATCAATAAAATTTAATTTCTTTGACACTGCAAAAAAACGAGAATGAGCGCAGCGTTACTCCGTGGGAACGGGCCCTAAGAACACATGCCATCAAAAGAAGTTTCCTTAGTTCTCAAAGCCAAACCTGACTTCGGCTAAGGCCCCACGGGTCGTAATCGCAGCGCTAAAGCTCTGCGGAAAGAACTGCGGTGTGAACGCACTGCAATTCTTTCTGCAGCGCTTTCAACAGAAAGTTCACAGAGTTTTCCTTTGCGGACTTTCTCTTAACATTATATCTACTGGAAAGTCGCCAGCGTTTCTGTAGATATAATTGATGCTGCGATTTCTTCCGCAAAGTGGGCATGGGATTTGCATGAATCCCATCCCCTTTGCTTGCACTGTAAAACGCTGCGATTTTTCCCGCAGCATCTCCGGTGCAAGCAAATCGTGGCATTTACGTCCTGTGGGGCCCCGGCCTTCAACAGCTTTTTGTATCTAGTCAGAAATTTTGCCAAAAAAATTAAAGGGAGAATAAAAACCAAAAATCACTTGCAAAAATGAGATAGAATTTAATGGCCACCTTATAGTGAACCTCCCATTAAAATCAAGGTATCACCAGTCAGCAGAAAGGAGGGTAAAGGAATATCTGTGACCCTTCCACTGAAGTACTCAATATATTGACCACAGTGACATCTCTACATGTGTGGCTGTGCCTGGAATTGCAGCACAACTGTTTTCCTATGAAAGGGGAAGCATTATAGCCACCACATTCTGTCAGTTGGAAGGGGCCACATGGATAAGATCCCCTTGAAGGCCACCAATGTAAGCCCCCCTCTAGTAAGTATAGTAGTCATGCTCACTGCCAGCATTTTTGGTATGCTTCCCAATTTTGCAATGGAATATTTGACATTGTTAGAAATATGAGGTCTCAGCTGAACAGCTACGACTGGCATCCCTTATATTATGGGGGGATTATTTTTTCATTATTATCCCTTCCAAGAACTGACATATAACACAGCACTGGGAATGTTTTCACTTACATCTGTCTCTGCCTCACTGGAGTTTCTATTCTATTTTCTTCTCAACAGATGCACATACAGAATCCAAAGGTCAATTACATTGCAAGCCAATTAACCTTCAAGTATATTTTTGGACTGCTGAAGGAACCTGGCGTGCGTAGAAGAAAGTGCACACCAATATGGAATAACAGAAAAATTCACTGAAAATGTATCCTTGGCTGAAACCAAGACAATGCTGTACAGACCCGCAATATGTTTTATGTTACAGCAATGTAAAAATTCAGAATTTTATGTTATAATTTCAGTACATTTAATTTTTTAGCTCATTTACTGCCCATGTGCTGATAATGCATTATTATAGTGATTTACACTGTAGGTCCTTTATTGTACAGTGCTGCAGAATATGGTGGCGCTATATAAATACAATTTATTATTATTATCATTGGACATTCATATCATTGGCAAGTAATGCAGCCTTATAGTAATTTACACTGTAGGCTTTTTATCAGAGATCGACAGTATTATAGTGATTTACACCATAGGTCCTTTATTGGCCATCAGAAGGTATTACAATATTATGGTTATTTACACTGTAGGTAATGCAGGTAATGCCGCAATTGTAGTGGTTTACTGGACATCAGCAGGTAATACAGTACTATAGTAATTTACACGGTTGGTCCTTTACTGGACAACTGCAGATAATACAGTATTATAGTGATTTACACTTTAGGTCCTTTACTGGACATGAGCACATAATGCTTTATTATGGTGGTTTACAATGTAGGTCCTTTATTGAACATCAGCTGGTAATGCAGTATAATAGTGGTTTGTACTGTAGGTCCTTCACTGGACAACTGCATATAATGCTATATTATGGTGAATGACCCTGTGGGTCCTTTACTGGTCATCAGCAGATAAGGCAGTATTATGGTAATTTACACTGTAGATCTTTTAACGGACATCTGCACATAATACAGTATTATGTAGGTCCTTTCCTGAACAACGGCAGATAATACAGTAGTAGGTTGGGTCACATGAAAAATCGCTCTTAATTTTCCGCCGCTGTATTCAGCCATGGGATTGCTGCAACGGAATCCAGATGTAGGGCATCAATATCCCATTCCTGGCCTATCAAATAGGCCTAATTGACAGGGACCCCGGGACCATGGAGTGCCGCAGAATCTGTCACAAGATTGAGCTGGAAGCTGATTTTTTCCGCAATGGGAGGCAGATTTGGGACAGAATCTGCCACAGATTCAGCTATTTCACCCAATCCACCATATACATGCACACACTGCTCAGCCCAGTAGTGAATTCATATTGAACTGTAGACGGGAGGAAATTATTGCCAAAAGTTCTCCCAAGAAAACAAAAGTAGGGGCATAACTAAAGAGGTTGCAGAGGCAGCAGTCACTATCAGGCCCTGGACTATAAGGAGGCCCCAAAAGTTTCCCTGTCATATAAACAACCTCCCTGTCAAGTTCCTTCAAAAATTGTGTGCAAGTGTAAATAGAAGAATTGATGTTGTTTTGCAGTCAATGGGCAGTCACACCAAATATTTGGAGGAGAGTCCAGGTATCTTAGAAGCTAATGACCTTTTCTGTGGTTAGGTCATACGTATCAAAAACTGCTGCGTGACCTGGAAAACCCCATAATGGGGCATAACAACATTGGGTACAGTGCAAAAAGGGAAGAGTCCAGAATTTACTCTGGTGTCCAAATGACGGACATCTAAGTGCTACTGTGGACCTAGAGTAATGCAGGACCTCCAAAACCATTGTAACTGTTTATAGGTACACTCCCTTCTGGCCAGTAGGTAAGGATCTCTTCTATCAAATTCTCTTTCCTAGTTGGGTTTGTAAAACATGTTTTTGTTTTTCTAATTTTCTTAAATGGAACAGCCCTATAAATGAAAAATCAATTTGGGGCTAGCAAACCCCTTGAAACTACAGTATATATACAACCTCCTCATAGACATGGATGCCTGGATTGGATTATTATTATTGTTTATTTATATAGCACCATTAATTCCATGGTGCTTTACGTTTGGGGGTTTACATACAACACACAGAATATACAGGTAGATATAATACTAACAATGACAGACTGGCACAGTGGGGTAGAGGGCCCTGCCCGCGAGGGCTTACAATCTATGATTGGATAGATGGATTAGATAGGATTGGATGAGCATGCATGTGTAGTATTTATCCTCAGGAGGGACAAAGGATTGGGAAAATGCAGAGCCAATCCTCAATGTGACATTTATCTAATATCTAGGTATATTTGTGCTCAAACCTTTACCCTGATTGGGGTGTCACAGAAGTAGCCAGGAAATTCGACAGGCTGCAGAGGAATAAAGTGCAAATCAGGTTTCAGCATTTTAAAATGCCAGCTTTCTCTCCGAGATCAAAATGTCATCCAGCTCCTGTCTCCCTCGATGGGAGATTAAATGACAAAGAACTGTGTACAAAGCATTCATGTTATCTGCAAAGCAACAACTTTCCAGGCCTGGGAGCCGCTCGGCAGCAAAGTGTCAATATCAGGAACTGAAAAATATTTATTCTCTTGGTGCTCAAGAGGCTTTCTGATCCTTAGAAATGAAGAATACAGTCCTATGAAAAAGTTTGGGCACCCCTATTAATCTTAATCATTTTTAGTTCTAAATATTTTGGTGTTTGCAACAGCCATTTCAGTTTGATATATCTAATAACTGATGGACACAGTAATATTTCAGGATTGAAATGAGGTTTATTGTACTAACAGAAAATGCGCAATATGCATTAAACCAAAATTTGACCGGTGCAAAAATATGGGCACCTCAACAGAAAAGTGACATTAATATTTAGTAGATCCTCCTTTTGCAAAGATAACAGCCTCTAGTCGCTTCCTGTAGCTTTTAATCAGTTCCTGGATCCTGGATGAAGGTATTTTGGACCATTTCTTTCTACAAAACAATTCAAGTTCAGTTAAGTTTGATGGTCGCCGAACATGGACAGCCCGCTCTCAAATGATCTGAAAACAAAGATTGTTCAACATAGTTGTTCAGGGGAAGGATACAAAACGTTGTCTCAGAGATTTAACCTGTCAGTTTCCACTGTGAGGAACATAGTAAGGAAATGGAAGACCACAGGGACAGTTCTTGTTAAGCCCAGAAGTGGCAGGCCAAGAAAAATATCAGAAAGGCAGAGAAGAAGAATGGTGAGAACAGTCAAGGACAATCCACAGACCACCTCCAAAGAGCTGCAGCATCATCTTGCTGCAGATGGTGTCACTGTGCATCGGTCAACTATACAGCGCACTTTGCACAAATAGAAGCTGTATGGGAGAGTGATGAGAAAGAAGCCGTTTCTGCACGTATGCCACAAATAGAGTTGCCTGAGGTATGAAAAAGCACATTTGGACAAGCCAGCTTCATTTTGGAAACAAAAATTGAGTTGTTTGGTTATAAAAAAAGGCGTTATGCATGGCGTCCAAAAAGAAACAGCATTCCAAGAAAAACACATGCTACCCACTGTAAAATTTGGTGGAGGTTCCATCATGCTTTGGGGCTGTGTGGCCAATGCCGGCACTGGGAATCTTGTTAAAGTTGAGGGTCGCATGGATTCCACTCAGTATCAGCAGATTCTTGAGAATAATGTTCAAGAATCAGTGACGAAGTTGAAGTTACGCCGGGGATGGATATTTCAGCAAGACAATGATCCAAAACACCGCTCCAAATCCTCAGGCATTCATGCAGAGGAACAATTACAATGTTCTGGAATGGCCATCCCAGTCCCCAGACCTGAATATCATTGAACATCTGTGGGATGATTTGAAGCGGGCTGTCCATGCTCGGCGACCATCTAACTTAACTGAACTTGAATTGTTTGTCCAAAATCCCTTCATCCAGGATCCAGGAACTGATTAAAAGCTACAGGAAGCGACTAGAGGCTGTTATCTTTGCAAAAGGAGGATCTACTAAATATTAATGTCACTTTTCTTTTCCCATACTTTTGCACCGGTCAAATTTTGGTTTAATGCATATTGCACATTTTCTGTTAGTACAATAAACCTCATTTCAATCCTGAAATATTACTGTGTCCATCAGTTATTAGATATATCAAACTGAAATGGCTGTTGCAAATACCAAAATATTTAGAACTAAAAATGATTAAGATTAATAGGGGTGCCTAAACTTTTTCATAGGACTGTAAATAAGCATAAGTAATAGTTATAAAGGAGCCACGACCACAGGGTCAATACGGATAAGAAAGGTCAATAAAATGGTAGATGAGCATGTTAAGGTTCATAATATACCTACATAATATATGTCACTTTTGTAAATTTGGGGAAAAACTACTATGAAGTCAGCAACCTGATGCTTAGACCCCCTACCATCTCAGCCTATACGGTGAGTTGATCCTCCCACTGCTGTGACATCACTCATCCTACTTGTGCAATGGCAGCAGTACTCTCTGTCCCGCCCCCAGTACTGAAGTCCCGCCCCCAGCGCACCAATTCATTTGACTTCACAGTTGTTTTTGTCCAAATTTACAAAACTTACACACTTAACAAAAGCATGTTATCACTGTAATGTGCTCTAAAATATGATGCTGACAATTGAATATGCTTGGTGGTAGACTGCCTTTAATAGTATTGTCAATACAAGTTCACAGGGAGGAATCTGCGCAAAAATTCTTCTTCCTATTCACTTTATTTTCTTGAAAAAATCAGCTAATGGAAAAAAGAAGCATCCTGTCCAATCCACAGAACATTGAAGAGAATTTGAGTAGAAATTCTTTCTTCCGATGGCAGGACGATTTCCGCAGCAGATTTTGTATGTTGGTTTCACCGCAAAATCCAACATTTGAACTCATCCCATGGTCATAAAGAAGTCTCTAAATCTGAAAGAATGTCATAGTTCATTAAACACCTAGGTGAGACTAAACCTAGCAGGATGTGGCCACCATTGAATGTTGCCCTTACACAATGCCGTACATTGAGCGAGTTAGCCTCATATGGCCACCCACTAAACGAAAGACAGAAAATGTTCCCGCTTGCTATGGCTTCACCTAACATCACTAGTTTAGGGGGATATTGTCACTCCTTGGGGAGAGACCACCATATAGGTGTGTGGAGACTTATTAAGCCTTTAGCACTCCACTTTGCAAGGGACCATGGGAAGAATATGCAAATCTGTCTTCCATGATGTAATTGGGAAGTCAGCTGCTGCCTCAGTTTTGCAAACCAATAGAGGGCGCTCTTTGGAATGTGCAAGCCTGTCTTCCCTGATGTAGTTAGGAAGATAGAATTTCAGTGAAATAACCCAATAAAGGTTTGCTCCCTTTAGCATCATGCTCAACCTTCCAAGAGGCCTTTGTTTTGCAATGACGCTGGAATTATTACCAGGTATAGTCTCTCAATCGAGGACGGCCGTTTCGATGTACTTGCATCTCATCAGCTCGATGTAGAGAGGAATATATCATCACTAGTAAGACATCCCATTATTGTTAGGGTCTGTTCACATAGAGTAAAGTGGCGCTGATTCTGGCACAATAACTCTCATAAGAATCAGCGCTGAAAAAAAGAATCTCTTTGACTTCAATGAGTTCCATTTTCTGCGTGGAACACATTGAAATCAGTGGGAGGAAAAAAAAACAGCCAGAAGTGAACTTGCAGCCTTACTATAACTAGGGCTAAGTCCCAAAGTGCAGTCTCAAAGGCACTAAGCATTCATGTGGGACACGCTGACAACATGACACTTCGATGCAAACATCATGACTAGAGATGAGCGAACACTAAAATGTTCGAGGTTCGAAATTCGATTCGAACAGCCGCTCACTGTTCGAGTGTTCGAATGGGTTTCGAACCCCATTATAGTCTATGGGGAACATAAACTCGTTAAGGGGGAAACCCAAATTCGTGTCTGGAGGGTCACCAAGTCCACTATGACACCCCAGGAAATGATACCAACACCCTGGAATGACACTGGGACAGCAGGGGAAGCATGTCTGGGGGCATAAAAGTCACTTTATTTCATGGAAATCCCTGTCAGTTTGCGATTTTCGCAAGCTAACTTTTCCCCATAGAAATGCATTGGCCAGTGCTGATTGGCCAGAGTACGGAACTCGACCAATCAGCGCTGGCTCTGCTGGAGGAGGCGGAATCTAAGATCGCTCCACACCAGTCTCCATTCAGGTCCGACCTTAGACTCCGCCTCCTCCGGCAGAGCCAGCGCTGATTGGCCGAAGGCTGGCCAATGCATTCCTATGCGAATGCAGAGACTTAGCAGTGCTGAGTCAGTTTTGCTCAACTACACATCTGATGCACACTCGGCACTGCTACATCAGATGTAGCAATCTGATGTAGCAGAGCCGAGGGTGCACTAGAACCCCTGTGCAAACTCAGTTCACGCTAATAGAATGCATTGGCCAGCGCTGATTGGCCAATGCATTCTATTAGCCCGATGAAGTAGAGCTGAATGTGTGTGCTAAGCACACACATTCAGCACTGCTTCATCACGCCAATACAATGCATTAGCCAGTGCTGATTGGCCAGAGTACGGAATTCGGCCAATCAGCGCTGGCTCTGCTGGAGGAGGCGGAGTCTAAGGTCGGACCTGAATGGAGACTGGTGTGGAGCGATCTTAGACTCCGCCTCCTCCAGCAGAGCCAGCGCTGATTGGCCGAATTCCGTACTCTGGCCAATCAGCGCTGGCCAATGCATTCTATTAGCCCGATGAAGTAGAGCTGAATGTGTGTGCTAAGCACACACATTCAGCACTGCTTCATCACGCCAATACAATGCATTAGCCAGTGCTGATTGGCCAGAGTACGGAATTCGGCCAATCAGCGCTGGCTCTGCTGGAGGAGGCGGAGTCTAAGGTCGGACCTGAATGGAGACTGGTGTGGAGCGATCTTAGACTCCGCCTCCTCCAGCAGAGCCAGCGCTGATTGGCCGAATTCCGTACTCTGGCCAATCAGCGCTGGCCAATGCATTCTATTAGCCCGATGAAGTAGAGCTGAATGTGTGTGCTTAGCACACACATTCAGCTCTACTTCATCGGGCTAATAGAATGCATTGGCCAATCAGCGCTGGCCAATGCATTCTATTAGCTTGATGAAGCAGAGTGTGCACAAGGGTTCAAGCGCACCCTCGGCTCTGATGTAGCAGAGCCGAGGGTGCACAAGGGTTCAAGTGCACCCTCGGCTCTCCTACATCAGAGCCGAGGGTGAGCTTGAACCCTTGTGCAGCCTCAGCTCTGCTACATCAGAGCCGAGGGTGCGCTTGAACCCTTGTGCACACTCTGCTTCATCAAGCTAATAGAATGCATTGGCCAGCACTGATTGGCCAGAGTACGGAATTCGGCCAATCAGCGCTGGCCAATGCATCCCTATGGGAAAAAGTTTATCTCACAAAAATCACAATTACACACCCGATAGAGCCCCAAAAAGTTATTTTTAATAACATTCCCCCCTAAATAAAGGTTATCCCTAGCTATCCCTGCCTGTACAGCTATCCCTGTCTCATAGTCACAAAGTTCACATTCTCATATGACCCGGATTTGAAATCCACTATTCGTCTAAAATGGAGGTCACCTGATTTCGGCAGCCAATGACTTTTTCCAATTTTTTTCAATGCCCCCGGTGTCGTAGTTCCTGTCCCACCTCCCCTGCGCTGTTATTGGTGCAAAAAAGGCGCCAGGGAAGGTGGGAGGGGAATCGAATTTTGGCGCACTTTACCACGCGGTGTTCGATTCGATTCGAACATGGCGAACACCCTGATATCCGATCGAACATGTGTTCGATAGAACACTGTTCGCTCATCTCTAATCATGACTTCAATATGCCACATGTGACGGCTGAGAACCGAGGAGAGTTAGGGTCTGTTCACACAGAATCCGCCTGAAAAAACGCCTCCCATTCATTTCAATGGGAGTCACTAGCAGTTCTTTTTTCCTGTAGTGTTTTTTATCAGTTAGCGGGAAAAAAGTATTGTGACCTATTTTCAGGCGGATTCTGCCTGGAAAAACCCATTGAAACCAATGGAAGGTAGAAAAAATGTGACACTGTTTTTTTGTTGGGGTGTTTGCAAAAACTGCTTCAAAAAGCTTTCCAGGTCCATACAGTGTGCTGGAGCAAAAATAACTGCGACAAAAACCGCATAAAATTACACAACAAAACCACTACAAATTGCATCATGTAAAAAAACGCGTCAAAAAGTTTCGTAAATCCTGAAGCAGATTTTTTCAGCTTGCAAAAAACTCTGTGTGAACATACCTAAAGGGGTTTTCTAGGTATAATTTTTTTTATAAAGTTGTGTTAGTTCTTGTAATGGGCTTTATAAATATACCTTTAGCAGTGTATGGAGTGATTTCTGGGTGTCTCTGGTTGTTGCTGCATCCTCTGCCTTTGTTTGCATGGTGTTAGCTTGTTACTGTGCAGCTTCCTGTGTAGCTGCTGCACTAACTCCCTCTCACTCAGCTCCCTCCTCTCTCACTCCTACACTCTCCCTCCCTGTCTCTTTAATCTAGTGATCCCGCCCATTACTAGCCCCTCCCTTCCTCCCCTCGTCTCCCTGGCTAACCTAATCCGCCCACTACTACAAGACAGAAAGAGGGGAGGAGCTGTTCCCTGGACATAGGAAAGCTTGTTAAATATTGATGGGGATAGGAGAGGGGTAAGAATAATGGTGACATTCTGTTTTAGAAGCAGTGAAACAGAATGTCGCTGGATTATTAGAAAGTGTCCCTGGAGCGGTCACATGACCGCTACAAGGATAAGCGTAATTATAGATTTTTTAAAATTGATGTAAATTAGAAGTTAGTCGGGGGAGGGGGTTAATTTTTAGTTGATCCTGGACAACCTCTTTAAGGGAAGGTCTGGGGTCAGAAGAGACCTTAGAGTGTAATAACAATACTTTCAGTTCACACTGAACAACTTTGTCCTGAATCTAAAAAAGCGAACAAACCTCGTGAATATTTGCAAAATGAATCTCATGAAGTTTTCCCATCTCTAGATTTTATAACTTGCTAACTGATGCCTGTGGATTCTTTGACATAGCTCTTTGGTATTTTCAAGTATCTCTGACCACTGCCTTACACCTTGAGATGAATTTTGTCCGGAGGTCCATTCCTGGGAAGATTGTCCACTATTTTGAATGTTTTCCACTGTGAATAATCTTTGATGGACTTTATATTGTTTGTAAATGGCCTTACAACCCTTCTCATATTGATGGGCAACAACTCTTGCTTCTCTAAGATCATTGCTGATATCGTTCTTCCTTGGGATTGTGATAACTTCTGCAATTACAATTACATGTATTGATCACACTTTCTGATGATCAATTAATCAATGGCATGTGATTAGTGACACCTGACTGTTATTTACCGTCTTAATTTTTAAGGAACCATTAAGGGTGTACTTAATTTTTTCCCACACTGCTTCTGCTTTACGGTCTTGTTTTTGTTACATAATGACATGGTGTAATTTATCAAGTGTTCTTGTTCATCTGAGGTTGTATTTGTCTAACGTTACAATATTCTAAAGCTGAAGCCTCACGTTGCGAAAACACACCATTTTGGCCGCGGCAAAAAAACACTGCTTTTTACAGTACCTACAATGTGAATGGCATTCTGGCTAATCCCATCCACACATTGCAGAAAAAATCCGTAGTGGGAAAGCCACGTTTTTGAAAATGGCAGCGTGTTAATTATAATCTGTGGAAATGCTGATGGTTTCCATATAGGTATAACAAAGGAAGAAAGTCCGCAGAAGAAAATGCTGCAAAAATTGGGTTTTATTGCGTTTATCACTACGTGGGGCCTTAACCTAAGGACAATTTTTTTTTTTTTTTGTATTATATCCTGTTACTATGTCCCTTCTACTAGGTATCAAGAAACCAAAGCATAACCTACAGATCAGTTACAACAAGTGTTCCACCTTTTTCTGCTCTGCCAAGCCCCCCCAACCTTTGAATTACTATTAAAACATTCCCATAGTATTTAAATATATGTAACATACAGTCTAGTTTCTCATTTTTACAGTCCCTCCGAGCCGGTGTTCCCTGTTTTGCATTCCTCGCCATACATCAGAACAGTGCCAGGCTTTGTCTTTTAAGAGCCGCTTAAATGACTTCCACATACAGTTGTTTGAGACATCACAAATTATTTCGGATATCTTTACTCCTGCGACTCTTTCATCTGTTATATCCACAATGTATTCTTTCATACTGGGAAAGCTTACTCCGTTCTTCGTGGAATAAGTTATTACAATTATTATTGGCAAGTGGCTGAAACAACAATAATCGATGCAAAAGTCACAGCATAACAAGGACACATTTGGACACGTTTACTTGGGTAGCAATGCATTGACTATTCAGAGGCCAAATAATGACACATATATCTTTTTTAGGATGTGCTAAGCACTTAAACATCTGGAAGTTGTAAGTTCGCTGCCCTCACAGACGGATTACTATAATATTCCTCTCCAATAATATGTAACGCAGGGTTAACCAAACAAGCGATTTACTGCAATCACTAAATTATACAATTATGGCACTAAAGTCCCCCGGATTCTGTAGCCAAGACTTGGACTTTCTACTCTCCTCCATACCTCATGCTTTATGTTTCTATGCCTGGTAAGGTGGCTTTGATACTAGACTTTCATGGGAGTTGTGGATACAACGTGGCTCTTCTGCTTCGGCTTGCCTATATCTGGCTGTGGCCTGGGAATGGGTATTCTTATCTCAGCCATTTCATGATGCCCAAAATACTGGAGTGGAGCCAAAAAAAAAATCTTCTTATTGTATCTACTCCTGTCTCAAACTGCCTTCTCAATAGCCTACCCAGGGCTTTATTACCCCATTTACTCTAAGGGTCCATTCACACGGAGGAAAATGGTGAGGAATTTGGAGTGGAATTTTCCACGCTGAAAATAAAACCTCCCATTGATTTCAATGGGTTCTGCTAGCTTTTTTTTTCTACTAGCGGAATTTTCCACTAGTAAAACCCATTGAAATCAATGGGAGGCTTTATTTTCAGCGTGGAAAATTCCACACCAAATTCCTCTGTGTGAATGGACCCTCATATTGGGGAACCAGTTTTATAGTCAAAAAGGCACCACTAATAGTCCTATAGAGGGTGTTGAAATGCAGATTATTAGAAAAATTTGTGAATAAAGCAAAGAGTTTGGTTTGTCTTTGTGGCACTTTTGTTGCATTTTTTACATTGTATTATATTGTCCCTGTAGATGTTTTTATTTCAGTGGTGTGTTTCTACAAATATATACATTTAGAAATGAAATGTATGTAATAACTAGAGATGAGCAAACAGTGAAATATTCAATATTCGTTTCGAGTAGCCCCTCAATATTCGACTACTCGAATCGAATATCGAATCCTATTATAGTCTATGGGGGGAAAATGCTTGTTTCAGTGGTAGGCAATATTCGATCAAATTGAACTTACCAAGTCCACGAGTGAGGGTCGGGCTGGATTCTCCGAGAAGTCTTCTCCTTGCAGCGTCCCCGTGGCGTCTTTCGGCTCTTCATTCACTCTGCCAGGCATCGGGCCTGGGCAGAGCCGACTGCGCTTGCTCGCACTACAAGAAAATGGCCGCTTACAGTCAAAGCGGAGAAGACTTCTAAAGGTAGGAGAAGAACCAGAGTTGATTGGCCAACTGTATAGCATTCGGACAATCAACGCTGGTTCTGCATCAAATTTTTCCATTCGAATAGCGAGTGGAACTCGATTGAGTACGAGTATTTCGAATACCGTAGTATTCGATCGAATACCTACTCGATCGAATACTACTCGCTCATCTCTAGTAATAACCTTACTTTCTACCACTCTAGGACAAGGGATATTTATTCTTACCAATAGATCTTGGCTTCTCTTTAAATTCTAGAACTCATGATGGATCTGTGGTGCAACTTAAAGGTCCAAAAATGTGAACAGGGGCACAGACATGTCAGTGATGACCTTCACTACAGGTGGAGACCATTAGGAAGATATCATAAAGTGCCATGAAGATGAGCACTAATCCATTAGTTAACCATTTCTCATGAACATTGACTGTGTGAAAGCTTTACCTTCAAAGCTCATGTATTCATGGCGCAGAGCTTTCTTTGCTCCTAATTCATTAAAAGGAAGTTGGTATGACTGATTGCCGGATGCAGAGAAGCTGCTTCTAGTCACACTGTTGCGAACTCACATTACACTTGACACTAAACCCCTCACCCCTCTCACACCGCAGATACTTCTTGTCTAAAAAAAAGCTGCCCATGCTGCTGAGATCACAGGGTATTACAAACCAGTAAGCTCATTCTACGGGAACACAGTGTTAGGGAATTGCTTAGATGACAATTCCCCAGTAGCTGCTGGAGAACCCTGGAGGAAGGGGCCCAAGAGACAGTGAGCCCTAAGCTGAAGCCCCCACTGTCCCTTCCTCTTGCCAGGTCCTATCCTATGTAATAGGCGGCAACTTGGAGACGATCCCTTCCTATATATGTGACACACAAAACGCAGACAAGACAAGCAACAATAAAGGGAGGTCAGCTAGCCAGGGTTCGGTAACAGTCTAGCAATGCAGTGCCAAATTGAAGTCCAAAAGAATAGTCAATAGGAAAAGCCAAGCTCAGGATTAAGAATACAAGTAAAATAAAAGCAAGAGAAAGCCAGTAAGCACGAGGCAATAACAGGCACCAGTGTGAATGTGAGCCAAGACTAAATAGGGGAGGATGAACCCGCCCTGGACCTGACAGGAAGGCAGGCTGTCAATCACAGGGCGAGACCAAATTTAACTTCATAGACTGAGGCAGACAAGGGCAGAAGACGGGTGTGGTGCAAATTCAGCTACAGAACTAGAGCCGTGTTCACACAGTGCAACCAAAAACTCTAAGCAAGGAACTAATCTGCACACGCCTCCTGCACCGCCGCATGCGAGCAGAGGGTTGTGCAGTGACCTGAACAGGCAGAGATGTTACACACAGACAACTTCTAACTTTCTTTTGATTAAATATTCAAGTTTCAAGTTTTGTTTTTTATTGTAAATTATCTTTATTTCTTTTTTAAAAAGTCAGCTCATATTTTTAGGGCACAATGCCTACTTTCTTCCTAATTCACTTATAGGAAGTTGATACCAAGGAGCTGCAAACTTTACTGGTCACTTTGTCAACAAGCTTTCTAACTGATATTACACTGCCATTACTCCCCTGACCAGTGGCGTAACTAAAGTCTTGTGGGCCCCGGTGCAATCTTTTGTCTGGGGCCCCTACCTCATCTCTACAGCAAATTCTTGATAGTGATGGTTACGGGTGCTAAGGAGTTTAATCCACCTTAGTGTGGTTAGGGTAATCTGTGGGTCTCCTTGGTTTATGAGGCAGATGGAAGCTGCAATCTCAATACTGATGCCAGTGCTTATGGGCCCCCTAAGGCTTCTGGGCCTCAGTGTGACTGCACCCCCTCAAGTTACGCCCCTGATCACTCTGAGGCCTCCTTTATGGATCAATATACAGACACAAGCATTTCTATGGGCCAACACATGGCCTACATACAAGGACCGGAGATTATGAAGAATGTCCTATTTTTGCCCACATCTGCAGGACATATAAGTGTAGGGGACAATGCAAGACTTTTTGTTATTGTGGACATGTTTTCTGTAGATTGTGGATCAGTATTTGTGGACACTAAAAACCACTATAGTCATGTGAAGGAGGCCTAACACCGCAGTTAAAACTTGCTTTAATCATTGCCCATGCTGCTGTAATCACAGGACATTATGAACTGGTAAGCTTTTTCTACAGAAATAGAGATGAGTAGAGATGAGCGAACACTAAAATGTTCGAGGTTCGAAATTCGATTCGAACAGCCGCTCACTGTTCGAGTGTTCGAATGGGTTTCGAACCCCATTATAGTCTATGGGGAACATAAACTCGTTAAGGGGGAAACCCAAATTCGTGTCTGGAGGGTCACCAAGTCCACTATGACACCCCAGGAAATGATACCAACACCCTGGAATGACACTGGGACAGCAGGGGAAGCATGTCTGGGGGCATAAAAGTCACTTTATTTCATGGAAATCCCTGTCAGTTTGCGATTTTCGCAAGCTAACTTTTCCCCATAGAAATGCATTGGCCAGTGCTGATTGGCCAGAGTACGGAACTCGACCAATCAGCGCTGGCTCTGCTGGAGGAGGCGGAGTCTAAGATAGCTCCACACCAGTCTCCATTCAGGTCCGACCTTAGACTCCGCCTCCTCCGGCAGAGCCAGCGCTGATTGGCCGAAGGCTGGCCAATGCATTCCTATGCGAATGCAGACTTAGCAGTGCTGAGTCAGTTTTGCTCAACTACACATCTGATGCACACTCGGCACTGCTACATCAGATGTAGCAATCTGATGTAGCAGAGCCGAGGGTGCACTAGAACCCCTGTGCAAACTCAGTTCACGCTAATAGAATGCATTGGCCAGCGCTGATTGGCCAATGCATTCTATTAGCCCGATGAAGTAGAGCTGAATGTGTGTGCTAAGCACACACATTCAACACTGCTTCATCAAGCCAATACAATGCATTAGCCAGTGCTGATTGGCCAGAGTACGGAATTCGGCCAATCAGCGCTGGCCAATGCATTCTATTAGCCCGATGAAGTAGAGCTGAATGTGTGTGCTAAGCACACACATTCAGCACTGCTTCATCAAGCCAATACAATGCATTAGCCAGTGCTGATTGGCCAGAGTACGGAATTCGGCCAATCAGCGCTGGCTCTGCTGGAGGAGGCGGAGTCTAAGGTCGCTCCACACCAGTCTCCATTCAGGTCCGACCTTAGACTCCGCCTCCTCCGGCAGAGCCAGCGCTGATTGGCCGAAGGCTGGCCAATGCATTCCTATGCGAATGCAGACTTAGCAGTGCTGAGTCAGTTTTGCTCAACTACACATCTGATGCACACTCGGCACTGCTACATCAGATGTAGCAATCTGATGTAGCAGAGCCGAGGGTGCACTAGAACCCCTGTGCAAACTCAGTTCACGCTAATAGAATGCATTGGCCAGCGCTGATTGGCCAATGCATTCTATTAGCCCGATGAAGTAGATCTGAATGTGTGTGCTAAGCACACACATTCAGCACTGCTTCATCAAGCCAATACAATGCATTAGCCAGTGCTGATTGGCCAGAGTACGGAATTCGGCCAATCAGCGCTGGCTCTGCTGGAGGAGGCGGAGTCTAAGATAGCTCCACACCAGTCTCCATTCAGGTCCGACCTTAGACTCCGCCTCCTCCGGCAGAGCCAGCGCTGATTGGCCGAAGGCTGGCCAATGCATTCCTATGCGAATGCAGACTTAGCAGTGCTGAGTCAGTTTTGCTCAACTACACATCTGATGCACACTCGGCACTGCTACATCAGATGTAGCAATCTGATGTAGCAGAGCCGAGGGTGCACTAGAACCCCTGTGCAAACTCAGTTCACGCTAATAGAATGCATTGGCCAGCGCTGATTGGCCAATGCATTCTATTAGCCCGATGAAGTAGAGCTGAATGTGTGTGCTAAGCACACACATTCAGCACTGCTTCATCAAGCCAATACAATGCATTAGCCAGTGCTGATTGGCCAGAGTACGGAATTCGGCCAATCAGCGCTGGCTCTGCTGGAGGAGGCGGAGTCTAAGGTCGGACCTGAATGGAGACTGGTGTGGAGCGATCTTAGACTCCGCCTCCTCCAGCAGAGCCAGCGCTGATTGGCCGAATTCCGTACTCTGGCCAATCAGCACTGGCTAATGCATTGTATTGGCGTGATGAAGCAGTGCTGAATGTGTGTGCTTAGCACACACATTCAGCTCTACTTCATCGGGCTAATAGAATGCATTGGCCAGCGCTGATTGGCCGAATTCCGTACTCTGGCCAATCAGTGCTGGCCAATGCATTCTATTAGCTTGATGAAGCAGAGTGTGCACAAGGGTTCAAGCGCACCCTCGGCTCTGATGTAGCAGAGCCGAGGCTGCACAAGGGTTCAAGCGCACCCTCGGCTCTGATGTAGGAGAGCCGAGGGTGCACTTGAACCCTTGTGCAGCCTCGGCTCTGCTACATCAGAGCCGAGGGTGCGCTTGAACCCTTGTGCACACTCTGCTTCATCAAGCTAATAGAATGCATTGGCCAGCGCTGATTGGCCAATGTATTCTATTAGCCTGATGAAGTAGAGCTGAATGTGTGTGCTAAGCACACACATTCAGCTCTACTTCATCGGGCTAATAGAATGCATTGGCCAGCGCTGATTGGCCAGAGTACGGAACTCGACCAATCAGCGCTGGCTCTGCTGGAGGAGGCGGAGTCTAAGATCGCTCCACACCAGTCTCCATTCAGGTCCGACCTTAGACTCCGCCTCCTCCAGCAGAGCCAGCGCTGATTGGCCGAATTCCGTACTCTGGCCAATCAGCACTGGCTAATGCATTGTATTGGCTTGATGAAGCAGTGCTGAATGTGTGTGCTTAGCACACACATTCAGCTCTACTTCATCGGGCTAATAGAATGCATTGGCCAATCAGCGCTGGCCAATGCATTCTATTAGTGTGAACTGAGTTTGCACAGGGGTTCTAGTGCACCCTCGGCTCTGCTACATCAGATTGCTACATCTGATGTAGCAGTGCCGAGTGTGCATCAGATGTGTAGTTGAGCAAAACTGACTCAGCACTGCTAAGTCTCTGCATTCGCATAGGAATGCATTGGCCAGCCTTCGGCCAATCAGCGCTGGCTCTGCCGGAGGAGGCGGAGTCTAAGGTCGGACCTGAATGGAGACTGGTGTGGAGCGATCTTAGACTCCGCCTCCTCCAGCAGAGCCAGCGCTGATTGGTCGAGTTCCGTACTCTGGCCAATCAGCGCTGGCCAATGCATTCTATTAGCCCGATGAAGTAGAGCTGAATGTGTGTGCTTAGCACACACATTCAGCTCTACTTCATCAGGCTAATAGAATACATTGGCCAATCAGCGCTGGCCAATGCATTCTATTAGCTTGATGAAGCAGAGTGTGCACAAGGGTTCAAGCGCACCCTCGGCTCTGATGTAGCAGAGCTGAGGGTGCACAAGGGTTCAAGTGCACCCTCGGCTCTCCTACATCAGAGCCGAGGGTGCGCTTGAACCCTTGTGCAGCCTCGGCTCTGCTACATCAGAGCCGAGGGTGCGCTTGAACCCTTGTGCACACTCTGCTTCATCAAGCTAATAGAATGCATTGGCCAGCGCTGATTGGCCAGAGTACGGAATTCGGCCAATCAGCGCTGGCCAATGCATCCCTATGGGAAAAAGTTTATCTCACAAAAATCACAATTACACACCCGATAGAGCCCCAAAAAGTTATTTTTAATAACATTCCCCCCTAAATAAAGGTTATCCCTAGCTATCCCTGCCTGTACAGCTATCCCTGTCTCATAGTCACAAAGTTCACATTCTCATATGACCCGGATTTGAAATCCACTATTCGTCTAAAATGGAGGTCACCTGATTTCGGCAGCCAATGACTTTTTCCAATTTTTTTCAATGCCCCCAGTGTCGTAGTTCCTGTCCCACCTCCCCTGCGCTGTTATTGGTGCAAAAAAGGCGCCAGGGAAGGTGGGAGGGGAATCGAATTTTGGCGCACTTTACCACGTGGTGTTCGATTCGATTCGAACATGGCGAACACCCTGATATCCGATCGAACATGTGTTCGATAGAACACTGTTCGCTCATCTCTAGAGATGAGTGAATATACTTGATCGAATTCCTCGGCCGCATTGCAAAAACACTTTCAGGGCATCGAATTTTTACTTCCTCTTCCCATCTTCCCCGGCGCTGGGAGCTATGCAGCCGAGGTATTCGATCAAACATATTTGCTCATCTCTATACAGAAACACAGACACTTGGATTAAAGGCAGTTATTTGACTTTCCTTTTAATCTTTCCTACATATTCAAGCATGTGTATACAATGCATTTTTGTATATATAAAGCTGATACAAAAAATGCCTTAATTGTTCCTCTATTCAAGTTTCTGCCTATAACCCCTGAACTAGCATGTTTTGGGGGAAAAAACAAACTATAGCCAAAAAAGTGCAGATAAACTACATATAATGTGTATGGATAAAAATAATGTCAAAATAGTTCTAAGTGACATTGATGGCGAGTAGTACGTTATATACCTCCTTTATTGTAGTAACAAAATGTAAGATTTCTATCCAAGAACTTGATGAAACAAGGTCATTTCAATGATGTAACAGAGTGCGCACACTACATGGTACTCGCTGCTTTTTTTTGCTGCAGTCTAATTTCATGTTTACATTCCTTCGATAAATTAGATTGCATGTTTCTTGGGACAGAATTCAGTCGCTGCCATTATTCTTCCATGCTAAGAGTTCACCTAATTGACGTCTTTCACTAAGTCAGGCTAAGATGAAGACTAATATTTATCTATAGAATAATTGCAGTAGACAGGGAGCGCAGGGGATTCAGGGATCGCTCTGCAACCTCCTATAGCAAGCAGTTACAAGGGCAAATGTTGCCTACTCTGCAAACTGCTGTCTAGCAGTGATGAGGTCAATGGAACAATCATTTGCTTGTCTTTAAAAGGGCAATAGCGCTCATCAGACAAAAATGCCTTTTTCGAGACGTCTTGGTAGTGCGTTTTCCAATCACCAACAAAGAAGCGCCATGTAAGGATTTATAGTAAACATTTACTTTCAGCAGAACCATATTATGTACAAAGATGAACCGGTAAAAAATGTCACACTAAATCCACCCTGTATGGGATTAGGATTGTAATACGGAGGTGGACCTATGTCGGATGTGGCTTATAATTAATGTTTTGTGAATGCCATCAACAGGTAAGATGGTGCTGAGCATTTGATCCCAGGTATGATAAATGAAGTGGACTTTTGAAGGTGTTCCAAAAAGGCGAAGTCAGCAAAGTGCTTAGCAAGTCAGTGTTAACCATATAGGCCTATGTCTCCAAATTCTTGCTCCATAATCTGTTGCAGATCTGCTCCATCTGTCTTCACAAATGAACAGCCTACAAGAAATAAAACACACTGTTCATTCTTTTCTTTTTTTTCCTTTAGAGTGAGGAAACCGCAAGCTTCGACATGTGCGCGGTGATAGCCATGCTGGGGATGTCTGCATGCATGTCCAGCTTAGCATGACTGCGGCACATCTGGAAATAGAAAGCCTTTTATAATCACAAAGATAGTCATCAGTGCAGGAGTGAAAGGGATCCTGGGAACGTCTTAGCAGTTGCCAACTTTGTAAAATATTTAGCAGGGTCATTTTTCGGCTAAGCTGGTGCATCCACTAAAGTTGTATGGAATCCCGTCGCAGTCATCCTTGGTGTACGGAATTTCCATCACATTTAATGAGTGTTGTTTTTTTCAGTGAATATTTAATGGATATTTGCATAAAACATGCAAAGATAGAGATGAATTTACCAGAATACAACATGAAGCAACGCAGAATCTGATCAGGGACGCTTCTCAGTTTGTATTGCTCCAGTGGTTACTATAGAATCCTAACTTTGGCAATGAAATGGTTATTTCCGAGTTTTATGGAGGACAAGGACTTGGTGTACTTTCATTGTTGCACTCAGGCCACATAGTCTTATAAAATATTTAAGCCTTGTGCCCTGGCATTGATTTTATGCAAAGATGGGAGAAAGATCAGGAGGAATATATTAGGTGCGAGCTTCACGCCAGCCTCCTGCTGGGAATATGGACCCTATTGTCCTATTTTCCATCTGCTCCATCCTGCAATGGAAGGGAAAGAAGAGGCAGAAGGGGAAAAATAGAGAATGACGTGAGGCTGGTAGGGAAGGATGTGGTGGAGGGAGGGGTTGATTAATATTAAGAGGTGTCTGGTAATTCACCAGCCCTCTCCATGTCTGCCTCGCCTGCAGATGGGATGTGTAATTGGACCTTAAAATGCATACACATGCACAAAATTGTGTCCTATGAATAGCTCTGGGAACAAGGTGGGAGTGCATTACAGGAAACTGTTCAGTACTAGGGCATGCTTAGGCTGTGAAGTGATGCTGTAGTTAACCTCTTTGCTGTCATAGGTCCTGTAAATGCCTTGTAGGCTCCCAGAGAAGCCATGGGCATGTGTTTTCAATAACAAGGATTGATGCCATGGAAATATACATGTTAAAGTTCCTAGGAGGTGCCATTATCAGGAAATGTTTTTATAGGAGTGAATTGACCTCCTTATTGGAGAGCATGCTAGGCAATGGTTTTAAACACTTTCCATCTGTAGACTCAAGCCATGGGTACAGGTCAGGCCGGTCACTCGTTCTTAGTAAATTTTCACGATGAATATCGATTTGACCTATAAATGAGTATAAAAATTTAGAGGAGAAATGGCGTAAATGTTAGACTTTAGGTACGGGGACCATGAATGACAAACGCCATTTCCTGCATTGAGTGTAAGCACAAAGCTTAAAGTACCATAGGACTCTGTGGGATCCCACAGGAGCAAGGAAACATATGTTCTGCCGGTATATGATATTCTAATTACACACCGTGCACAGTCATAACAGGTTTCCCTATCATTAGAACCAACTCTATGATAACACTGCAGATGTCAGTGGTTTGGAGGAGAGTGACGAATATCGGGTTAGATATGAAATTATTATATGAGTTCTAAACGCAAGTAAAAGACTACAGTCTACCGTCTACATTCTCAACACTTACTGGCAATGATCCAAATGAAAAAAATACCCAAGTACTACTTAAAGGGAGTCTGTCAGCAGCAAACTGGTTGTAAACCTATTGCCAGTACCTTGTAGAGGGGATTCTACGGTTTCCATATCTTCCATTCTGCTGTCATTCAGCTTTGGAGCCCCATTTTCATGTAAATCACAACTGTATTATTATGCAAATGAAGGGGCAGTCCTTTGGGGCGTGTCTTAGCTTGCCCAGGATTCCTTGACAAGCACTCGTTCCCTAATTTGCATATTAATGAAACAATGATGATGAACAAATGGGGATCAGCATAGTGTGCAGGTGTATTGAATGGGTATATGAGGGAAAGCCACTGCCAGACACATCTGATGGTGGCTTATGTCCCATGAGAACGAGGGATCCAGTAGCCGCTTCCTCAACATCCCGATACTTGACATCATCTATTGGAAAAGAACTGACATGCACCAACTTTCTTGTAACCAACAATATCGAATCTCCTTTAGGACAGGGCCCCACATGGCTTAAACGCCATGGTTTGGCTGTGGGGTAAACACAGCAGGAAAAAATGCGGAATTATATAGTCCCTGCAAAGTGGATGGGATTCTAGGATTTAACAGGTGCTGTTAAATACACAAATTAGTAAGGGGTTGACACTGTTGTACCCTCGGACTGCAGGGCAGCTTGAACTTGTTTGGATGTTAGTCGAGGTTCTTTATCCACCATCCGCACAATCTTGCGTTTAAATCTCTCATCAATTTTTATTTTCCGTCCACATCTAGGGAGGTTAGCCACAGTGCCATGGGCTTTAAACTTCTTGATGACACTGCGCTTGGTAGACACAGGAACATTCAGGTCTTTGGAGATGGACTTGTAGCCTTGAGATTGCTCATGCTTCCTCACAATTTTGCTTCTCAAGTCCTCAGACAGTTCTTTGGTCTTCTTTCTTTTCTCCATGCTCAATGTGGTACACACAAGGACACAGGACAGAGGTTGAATCAACTTTAATCCATTTCAACTGGCTGCAAGTGTGATTTAGTTATTGCCACCACCTGTTAAGTGCCTCAGGTAAGTAACAGGTGCTGTTAATTACATAAATTAGAGAAGCATCGCATGATTTTTCAAACAGTGCCAATACTTTTGTCCACCCCCTTTTTTATGTTTGCTGTAGAATTATATCCAATTTGGCTTTTTGACAATTCTTTTTGCAGTTTTCCATTGAAGACAAATTAAATGAAGATATTAATACCAAAGAATTTGTGCTTGCAATCATTTTCTGGAAGAAAATCAGTATTATCTGACAGAATTGCAGGGGTGCCAATACTTTTGGCCAACACTGTAGGAGCACCAGCTATCTACTTCTCTCTACCCATCATCTTTGCCAAATATTAGTATTCTGGGTAATGTGGTTCCATCTCATACCAGACACATTAGAAAAGCTGCTGCTACTAGACTTATTTTGTCTATTGGACAGCAACAACATCCAATTGTTAGAAGGATTCTTCACTGTTTTCTCCATTTTTGGTTTTGTTTCCATATGTGCAGACCCTTGGTCTTTACTATATACGGTCTATCAGTAACATAATGATCTTCCTATGGCAAAATTCTATTGATCATGAATAATTTCTAAAACAATAATGGGGGCCATTTATCAAGTCCGTCACTACAGGATCCTGTCTTCAAAAATACTTGTGTAACTTATTTGTGCAAAAGACTAAAAATGAGTTGCAATCTCAGTGAAGAAAGGGCTGGGGCAGAAAGTGGAGTAACATCTCAGGACACAAGCATTAGATGTAAGGAATTGCCAAATTTATCAAATATTGTGCAATGCTTGATACATTTGGTACAAGTCAGGGCAATGCAAACACTAGCAAAACTGACTAAGAATTCCCCTCCTGATACATAATTCATCAATTCTAGTCATAGTTGATTTTTTGGGGTTTTGATGACAAATAAAACCCGATATAACTGTCCTGAGTCACCATGATCCATATTTCATCCATTCTGTGATCACATTGATATTACCATTTTATCATAGTGCCAGTAATCTTTCTTTACGCCTGCACCAGACTGACCTGCTTTACTTAAAAGTATTTAACCCCGCAGTCCTGGGAGAGGGCTGTAATGTGTTACAGAGTACTGCTGATAAATATTAATGTTTCTTTAATTAACCGGCATGTTCCAGGAATGGCCCCTGAGATGCTGCCAAGGCATGTTTATGCAAGATAATATAATGAGGCAATAATAACCCCCATTCTCTACCTGCTCTTTGTTTAATTAAAAACACAGAAGGATGCGGCATTTATGGCTTTGCTTTAGTATGTATGAAAGGCTTGTCCTTGGTACACAGGACCCCTGAATGCAGCAATGAGATGAACAATGTCAGGATTGGATCCAAACTCAATGTTCAGATTCAGCTGTATCAATGTGTACATTTTATCAGCGTGCCCCTGGATAAGCAATATGTGCAATGTATACAGGGGAGGATATACCATATGTGCCTCATGTGCAATTGGCCGGGAGCCCAGTAGGTAATATAACCCACTCCCATGTTACAAGGAACATATCAATGCTCCTAATGCCTACCAGACTATATGCACATACACTAATAGTTCTCATGGCTCACCTGTAAGGGATTTTAGAGATAGATAGCCCTCTCTCATTAAACAGCATATTATTTCAGTATAGGGCCCATATACAGCCAAGTCATATACCAATAGTGTTGTTTCATTGAACGCTATATTTAGAATGGGGGGCCCTTGTGCAAATATGTTAAAATCAGGGACAGTTCCATACTTTCTTGTTTTCTAGCGCTGCAGTAACTCTACTGTGACTGTTGTATGCAAGTTTTTACTGTCCAGGGAGAGTGGGCATGGGGCCAGACAGCATTGGATCCCCCCCAATATACAGGGCTCACATAGCAAATGCCGCTACAAATGCTTTCTATGACAAATGCATCTACATTGCACTATAATAACTACTAAGCCGTACCCCTTTCCATATAAAACTGATGACATTTGGAACAGAAAATGCTACAATATCTTTATAAATCTAATGCATGCTCCAGCTTACGGACTTTGTAATGTATGCGTCCGTCCCAAGATTTTGAAAACTTTGTATTGAACCTTACCCATACATGAATTAATCACAAAATAATTGGGTGAGAAGGTCGATGGTCCTCTCCATTCATTCCTTGTTTTTGCAACTCATGTAATGTCATGCAATTTAAACTACATATTGTACAGATATCATATTTAATATAAGGGCATGAGATTTAGCTGACCTGCTAGAGACTAGTCTGTATGCCTTTAATAGATGCTAGTCTGTATGCCTTTAATAGATGATGGCTGAGACAGCTATGTCACCTGATTCTCCTACTTACACTCACCCTTGGCTCGACTGAGTGTGCATATGTATTCAATAGGGAGAGGAATAAGCCACTGCTAGATATCTATGGCATTGACTTCTCTCCCTTAAAGGGGTTGTCTAGAATTAGAACATATGGCTGCTTTCTTTACAAAAGACCGCCTGTCTCAGGACGTGACATTACATATATTGGTCACATGGCCATGCTGCAGCTGTCCCATTCATTTTAAGAAGAGGAAGTGCAGGCGTTTCTGAAAGAAAGCATCTGATCCTATAAAACCCCTTCAAGGACGATAAGTCAGTGCTAGAGATACAGTCCTATGAAAAAGTTTGGGCACCCCTATTAATCTTAATCATTTTTAGTTCTAAATATTTTGGTGTTTGCAGCAGCCATTTCAGTTTGATATATCTAATAACTGATGGACAGTAATATTTCAGGATTGAAATGAGGTTTATTGTACTAACAGAAAATGCGCAATATGCATTAAACCAAAATTTGACCGGTGCAAAAATATGGGCACCTCAACAGAAAAGTGACATTACTATTTAGTACATCCTCCTTTTGCAAAGATAACAGCCTCTAGTCGCTTCCTGTAGCTTTTAATCAGTTCCTGGATCCTGGATAAAGGTATTTTGGACCATTTCTTTCTACAAAACAATTCAAGTTCAGTTAAGTTTGATGGTCGCCGAACATGGACAGCCCGCTCTCAAATGATCTGAAAACAAAGATTGTTCAACATAGTTGTTCAGGGGAAGGATACAAAACGTTGTCTCAGAGATTTAACCTGTCAGTTTCCACTGTGAGGAACATAGTAAGGAAATGGAAGACCACAGGGACAGTTCTTGTTAAGCCCAGAAGTGGCAGGCCAAGAAAAATATCAGAAAGGCAGAGAAGAAGAATGGTGAGAACAGGACAATCCACAGACCACCTCCAAAGAGCTGCAGCATCATCTTGCTGCAGATGGTGTCACTGTGCATCGGTCAACTATACAGCGCACTTTGCACAAATAGAAGCTGTATGGGAGAGTGATGAGAAAGAAGCCGTTTCTGCACGTACGCCACAAATAGAGTTGCCTGAGGTATGAAAAAGCACATTTGGACAAGGCAGCTTCATTTTGGAAACAAAAATTGAGTTGTTTGGTTATAAAAAAAGGCGTTATGCATGGCGTCCAAAAAGAAACAGCATTCCAAGAAAAACACATGCTACCCACTGTAAAATTTGGTGGAGGTTCCATCATGCTTTGGGGCTGTGTGGCCAATGCCGGCATCGGGAATCTTGTTAAAGTTGAGAGTCGCATGGATTCCACTCAGTATCAGCAGATTCTTGAGAATAATGTTCAAGAATCAGTGACGAAGTTGAAGTTACGCCGGGGATTGATATTTCAGCAAGACAATGATCCAAAACACCGCTCCAAATCCTCAGGCATTCATGCAGAGGAACAATTACAATGTTCTGGAATGGCCATCCCAGTCCCCAGACCTGAATATCATTGAACATCTGTGGGATGATTTGAAGCGGGCTGTCCATGCTCGGCGACCATCTAACTTAACTGAACTTGAATTGTTTGTCCAAAATACCTTTATTCAGGATCCAGGAACTGATTAAAAGCTACAGGAAGCGACTAGAGGCTGTTATCTTTGCAAAAGGAGGATGTACTAAATATTAATGTCACTTTTCTGTTGAGGTGCCCATACTTTTGCATCGGTCAAATTTTGGTTTAATGCATATTGCACATTTTCTGTTAGTACAATAAACCTCATTTCAATCCTGAAATATTACTGTGTCCATCAGTTATTAGATATATCAAACTGAAATGGCTGTTGCAAACACCAAAATATTTAGAACTAAAAATGATTAAGATTAATAGGGGTGCCCAAACTTTTTCATAGGACTGTATCTACTGAAAACACATGCACACTCAGTCAAGGCAAAGGATGATGCCTTTATGACTAAAAAGATCGGCATGTTGCAGTCCAAACCTCTCCTGAGTTAGTAAAAGCAGGTTTAGCCGGCTCCGTCTCATATATCAAATAAGATTCTATCAATATTTCTATATATCTTGCAATTTACTATTTTGTAGGACTTTTCACTGCCTCCACCATCCCCAGCTCTGTGCATCCTTTAGAAGGTGACAATTCACTGACCCCAGCACAAATAGAATTTTTTCTCTAGCTCCCCCACTGTTCCTGAACAACTGATGCTGTTGGTTTCAGCGCCCAATAGGACAGTCCTGGACTGTCTATTCCAGTAGAGGACCTCCCAACTAATAGGGAGCAGCCAAATTAGTATATTGAGTGCTAAAACTAAGAAAAAAATTCCAACTGCATCAGGATCAGTGAAACAGCACCAAGTGAAGGATGCAAAGAGTAGGAGGTGGTAGAGGTTACCTTTAAAGCATTGCTGTACATTAGGGGTCCTCAAACTACAGCCCACAGGCCAAATGTGGCCTGCCGAGGACATTTTTTTGGCCTGCCAGCAGGGGCGCATCTATAATGAAGCTCCTAGGGCCGTGATGGCCGTCACCTGGATCACTCACTAATAGAGATGAGCAAGTACTATTCGAATAGCACGCACCCATAGGAATGATTGGACGCAGCCGGGGCCGGCGTCTTGCCGCTTAACCCCCTGCATGCCGTCCATTCATTCCTATGGGTGCGTGCTGTTCGAAACTGCCATTTTGAATAGTACTCGCTCATCTCTACTCACTAAGTGAGCGATCCCTTCTTTCAGCTGTATGTGCAAATGTACATACAGCTCAATGCTGTCAGTGTAGGCCACTGTCCATGCATCCGCGGCCTACACTAACTGCAGAGTGTGACCTCTGCCCTGGCGCAGCCATTAGTGCCTGCAGTCTGAAGGAGGATGATGCCCAGTTGCTCTTCATAGGACTTCAGGTAACTATAACTGTGTGTATGTGTAAAGTGTTTGTGTGTGTGCGTGCGTGGAGGGGGCTACGGTGGAGCATTTAATATTGTGTGGGGAGGGGACTTCAGTGGAGCATTTAATACTGTTTGGGGAGGGGGGCTACTGTGGAGCATTTAATACTGTGTGGGGAGGAATTCATTCATAGTTTTTTTAAAACTATATTTTGGTCCTCCAACGGTCTGAGGGACAGTGAATGGCCCCCTTTTTAAAAAGTTTGAGGACCCCTGCTTTACATCAATGACATTGGTCTACTATGGCCTAGATTGTACCTAGCTGTATGCTTAAAACTGAATAAGAAATGTTGACCTATAAATACATCCATATTGTCATCCCTCTAATCCTATAATCACATAGAAGCCTCCTCTGCATTTCTTCATAAGCAGCTACTTAAGATTTTATTCCCCTGATGGCAAAGGGCATTAAGAAAGCTTGATAAGACTGCTATACCAATCCTCCGTTCCGAATCCCTCCATTCTGCCTAGTAAGCAGATCAGAGGAAAGATTCTTTCAAGTGAATCACAGAATTACAACGCAGTCACTGCCGAATGGAGCTTCTTATTTGTATGTATCGCCATCTGAATCAGTCTCCTAAAACCAACAAAGGCTGCGGAAATCTATAAATACAGAAGCTGCGGTTTAATTACAGTACACCGAGGTGGTGAAACACACCGCCACACACTGTGCAGAGGTTGTGGAAGATTGTGTGCATACCTGTGCAAGCCATACTTCAGGATTCCTTGCACGCATTTCTGTGCACATGTGTGCATATGTGTGTGCATGCATGACCTGGGGACTCCTGGCCTCTTTGTCTTGGGCACACAATACTTGTGCAAACACAGTGCTCTCGGAGAGGGAGGCGGCAGGCTGTGTGATGATTAATGGCTGCGGCTCTGTGTGTTGGCTGGGGTGGGGGCGGCAGAGATAGGATTCAAAAGAGAATTCCAAATATTTAAATTGCTAATGATGTTGCACATTGGCTCCATGTGTCCTGTACTCCTGACTCAGGCGCAGACCTACAAAGGTGTGGGGGTGGAGGCCTCGGGAAAAATAGCAGTAGAATTCAAAAGGAGTGGGCTTGAATTTATGCTGGCAATAAGGCACCCAGATCCCAAATAGTCAGCCATACAATCGACCGGAGCTTCATAACATTGTATGTTCTTGTTCCATGGGAGAAAATAAAAGGAGATTTCGCTTGTTCAACTTAATGCAGGAAAGCGAGATCTGTTACCGATGCACCATGATTAATGTGAAACTTCAAGCGAGCAATGTTGGGGAGATGCCTTCCATATATGACAGATATAGTAATGCATTTACAAACCTTTAAACATATGTTAGCTTCACATTGGGATGACTGTAGTACAAAGATGGGGGAAGAGTTATGAGGATTGGATTTTTCAACACTGGTCTTTGTATGATCTCTTGGGCTGGTGGAGCTTGCGTTTGATTCATGAGGTGCATGACTCTTCATTCAAGGGTTACCCCCTTTGTGCACCCCCATTAAAATCAATGCCACATAGATTTCAGTCATAACTGACACCATTTTTCTGACAGGACCAATTGCTATACTCATAGCACATCCTCGCCACGCTCCCTTTTTGGATGGCGTAAAAACACCAGTTGTTACAATTTTTGAAAACATCAACAATTTTTTTTGCCAGAAAAACTGAAAACTGAATGTTTCCCATGAAGTATGTTATGTATATTATGGACATCATTTACCAAAGCAGAGGCATAGCTATAAGGAGTGAAGAGGTAGCAATCACTAAAGGGCCCTGGAGCTTCAGGGGCCCAAGAGCCTATGTATAATATAAGAAGTCACCAGCGTGACCGCTGAGGCCAATCAGCAAATGCCATGTGATGTCACTACCTGTGACATCATGGGTCCTCTTCCTGAGGCCTGCTGAGTCACATGACCACTGAGGCCAATCAGCAGAACTCTGGAAGAGACCAGGAAGAAGTCGCTGTAACAGAAGAACCAGGAGGACACCAGAGCATCTGGAACAGGTGAGTTTACTTTTTTTTTGTTTTTCAATCCCCTCGACTGATTTAAAAGCTAAAAGAGTTGTCCATTTTTGCCTGGACAACCCCTTTAAATGTACTTAAAGGGATTCTATCATTAAAATCACATTTTTCTCGATCACACGTACGAATAGCCTTCAGAAAGGCTATTCGTCTCCTAAAGTTAGATGTCTTCTTCACACCGCCGTTTGGTAGAAATCCGGTTTTCGGCGGTATGCAAATAAGTTTTCTTGCAGCACTAGGGGTGGTCCCCAGCGCTCAAACAGCACTGGGAGCGTCCCCAATGCCGCGAGAGAAATCTCCAGTGCCGCCTCCATCTTCTTCAGGAACGGCCTTTCTGTGTGTCTTCTTCCGGAGCTGGGTTCAAACTTCTAGGCCTTGGGCAGAGCCGACTGCGCATGCCCACAGGCCACAAGAAAATGGCCACTTACACAGCTGCGCATGCCCACAGGCCACATGAAAATGACTGCTTACACAGATGGTAAGCAGCCATTTTTCTTGTGGCCGTGGGCATGCGCAGTCGGCTCTGCCCGAGGCCTAGAAGTTTGAACCTGACTCTTGGAAGAAGACGCGCAGGGAGGCCATTCCTGAAGTAGATAGAGGTGGCACTGGAGATTTCTCTCGCAGCATTGGGGACGCCCCCAGTGCTGTTTGAGTGCTGGGGACTGCCCCTAGTTCTGCGAGAGAACTCATTTGCATATAGACTGAAACCATGATTTCTACCGAACCGCGGAGCGGAGAAGACATCTAAAGGTAGGAGACGAATAGCCTTTCTTAAGGCTATTCCTATGTGTGATCGAGAAAAAATGTGATTTTAATGATAGAATCCCTTTAATACCTGGACATACACAGATAACTAGATGCTGAGCGGTTCATGTGACTTTAATGGTACGTTCTGATCAGCGATAGACAATCTGTCAAGATCAATTAAAGATTGTGTGTGTGGAAAAGCACCTATGTGCAGGATTTGTCATTTGGCAAACTTCTGGACTCTGGAACAGTAGCCCATTGGACCCTATTATATCCAACGAGGTCTTGTGGGCTCGGCTGGTGCACATACTTCCAAACAATAACTTCTGTTATTCCCAGTGTTCTGCTCCTACAATGGAGCCATACAACAGATACTGGAGCGCCAATAGAAATGTATAATAAAAAGCCGGGCCAGTATTCATCATCACTGTATTGTATTTGTGATATATTATCTTTACGTTTTTGTCTGTACAGGAATCCTATGATTTGTAAAGTGCTGTGGAAAATATTGGCACTATATAAATGATATATATTATATATATTTACAAGCACAACTAAATGGAGTCATTTTACATATAAGAGGACGAATTCAAGAGAGCTCCTCGCTGAAAGAGAAAAATAATGCAGTGAATTTCTTGATAGCCCCTAGGGGTAATAAAGCAATTAAGTCTAGATTTACTCAGTGGCTCTAAGGCTTTGGACATATTTTAGGCATCATTTAATCTATCTGAGATTTAGTGATGAAGTTATCATCTGATATTAGAGCTCTGATAGGTCATACAGACTTGATGTACTGATGAGCCCAACCTGTCTTGTTCTGCATTTAACCTTGACATGAATATTTAATATTAAAATGTGCTTTTTAAGCCTTTTCGGTTCCATTAATATGCAATGACATAGGTAATCTTCACTGGGCAGAAGCTCTGGTTTAGCCTGATCCAAGGGAGCTGGAACAATCGAGCCTTGAGCGTCTATGTGTTGTGGTTGGCAGTGCTTTTATTGTTTTTATATTGCTTTATAGTTATTATGGCTGTTAGGATTTCTCCTTTTATTCATTTTGTAGTTCACATATTAATGTTTCTAGTAAAAACCTTTTAAATCCATGTTTTCTTTACAGAATTACAAAGATCCTGTAAGTTAACATACTTGGACCTTGTAGAATTGTGGACAACCATCCTTTATAAAGTGAGGTCTATGATCTAGCAGATTTGGGTCTATATATATATATATATAGTATTATCCAATATTTTCCCACTACTCTCCATCATCTCATTTTGCACATAAGCTATGATGACAATTCTTGCAGAATGAAGGAAGGGTGTATAACACAGCCCAGGCCAGTGGCGTAACTAACGCCATAGCAGCAGAGGCAGCTGACACAGGGCTCGGGACATTAGGGGCCCGGTTACAGCTGCTACTGCTGCTATCATTATACTCGGGGGTCTTTTCGGACCCCCGAGTATAATGATTGACGGACCGGGAGAGGTAAGAAACATAAAAAACACTGTTACTTACCTCTCCACAATCCGTGCAGACTTCGGCCTAGTCGTCTGACGTCTCATGACCCCAGCCTGCGTCCCGGGTCATGTGACGTCTGACGTAATTGAAGATCGACTACTTCGGAGGCCGACAGTGTAGGTGACGGGAGACAGGTGAGCAACAAAGTTTTTTTTATGTTTTTCTCCCCCTGGGTCTCCGATTATTATACTCTGGGGTCTGAAAACCCCCAGAGTATAATAATTGTTTATGGGTGTCCACAGTGGGATATAATACTGTGTGCAGGGGCCACTATGGGGGATAATATTGTGTGCAGGGGCCACTATTGGGGATAATACTGTGTGCAGGGGCCACTATGGGGGATAATACTGTGTGCAGGGGCCACTATGGGGGATAATACTGTGTGCAGGAGGGTGTCGGTCGAGGTCTTCGGCGTTGGTGGGGGGCATGTCAAAAGTTCGCCACGGGGCTCCGCCATTCCTAGTTACGTCACTGGCCCAGGCAATGCGCCTTTTGTCATGCTTTCTAACCCAATGGTGTGGATCAGGATTGTTAGCTCCCCATTATTGCTACTTACACAGCAAAGATGCAACAATTGAAGATGACGTTCCTCAATGATAGTGTCTGATTTGCAAAGTCCATGGAAACGTCGGTTGCAGTCCTGTTCACACAGATGCACACCAAGCTTATACGGACTCTGCTGCTACAAGCTATTGCCCTATTTCACTAGAGTAACTGCTACTCCGTGCTATATCCGGCTCTGGATTACAAACCGACTCACAACTGTCAACTCCAGGAAGGCACGGGAAAACTTCCAAATATAATGTGTTACTGCCCCATTGAAATGGAAATTGCCATGCCATAACATGCATAGGCCATACCACAGAGAGCACGCTGAACACAACCCATAGCACAACCTATAGGGTGTAACAAAGTTCCACTAGTGGGTGAATCTCTACACCCTGTTCATTCCAGAATATGGTAGAGAAAAAAATGATGTGATGGCTCAGGAGTGGCATTTAAAGTGACAGCAGCACAATGCAATAATACAGTGTTACAGTGCGAATATCCAGCTTATCAGCAATAGTGAACTAATAATATATACATCATTGCACTTTATCGTGATAATGCATAGAATAAATGCATGCAACAAAGGTACTAGACCGTTTAGAGTGGGGGCTTCATTTCCACTACCTCACTCGCTTACTTAAAGTGGATGCAGAGATTGTATATTTACCCATAATATACAATGGGACCCAGGAGCATCAAGCTACACCTAGTTGCAAAAACTATTATTTATTGTTCAATTTTTGCAGACTATATGTCATCAGTATGTCTTCTGCAACAGTGCTGTACGTCTGCAAATACAGATTACACACTGAAGCAAAAAAACCTTGTGGGTAGCTAGGTAACTGTTCCACAAATACGGACAGCACATGGAGTACATCAGTGTGCCGTCCGTAGTTTGAACAGAATAGGACCTGCTCTATATTTTGTGGCGCGGACTCACGGCCTGCACACTGATCTGTGGAAATCATGGTTGTGTGCATGTACCCATAGAAATCAATGGGTCAGTGTGCTACCCGGGAAAAACACGGATAGCACACTGATCTCAACCATGGTCGTCTGCAAGGGGCTTAAATATTTGGATTGCTCAGTGTGAATACCACAGACCACTATCTATGAAGAAGGATACTCTGGACGTACAAATGCTATGACAACCATATTTACATTGTATCAGCCCTGTATACACTATAAATCATGTAGCCATTTCTCTAGTGAAACAGTTCTGTATAGTATGGGTATAGCTCTTCACAAGCTGATAAACTATACATAACATAGCTTTAAAGGGAGTCTGTCAGCAGCAACTTGGTTATAAACCTAATCCCAGTACTTTATAAAGGTTTCCAAATATGCCTGTGTTCTTCAGTTTGGAGGCCCATTTTCATGTATATCCCCATTTTATGCAAATGCCAATTAGGGGTGTTTTGGGCAGTGCCTTAGCTTATCTAGGCTTTGGTCTCAGCATTAGAACGCAGGTCACCAATATGAGCTCAGTTAGGGGTCTTACACTCAGGGCCCCCACCACCCCAGGCACAAAGCTTTAAATGGGTGTGGAATATAACTACATGTAATTGTTTTGATTTCTTTGCCATCTATAATTTTTGGTAAAGTGGAAGAAAATTCCAACAGGCAGAGGTAACTGGTAAAGATCCCAAAGTGGATGTTACCTACCTAACGTCTGTGTCCCCACCTATTTCTTCATAGGTGTCCGCAGGGCCCTCCACTCCTATTGTGAATTATTTTGCGCATTGTAAATACACCCTATGAACTGTAAAGTGCTGCGCATTATATTAGAGTTACATAAATGAAGAATGTTATTTTTATGGCTGTCTTTTAGTCATATATCCTCTGTTGTGTGATGTAAGCCAAAATAGAGCCATGGAGCGACCCCCTCCTCAGTAAGAGGACATTACCAGTTTCCTGCACACAGGAGCCACTACATACATATATACAAAAAAGTTCTAATGATGTCACATCAAGCAAAATATTTCAAGATAATTAAGTGTTTCATTGAAAAAAAAAGATAATATTAAGCCACATCCCCCCCCAGACTAATGTACAAATAAAGTGTCCATATGAACAAAGCCCCCCTGACACTTCACTGGATTTCAGACATCGCACATCTGACATTGACATGATTTGGTGATACTTTGAAAAGTGTAGAATAGAGAGAGTGAAAATAGGATAATAATACATCGCTGTCTCTGAGGAGATGTGCAGTCAGATAATAGAGCTAGTACAAGCAAAAAGGAAGGACGCGCCGAAGATGAAAATACAAGTGCGAGATCCCTGGAAAGTGAATATTGTGTATTCCAAGGTTCAGCATAAAACTTAGTTGCAGGATGTTCATGTAGCAAAGACGCTGCTCTGTTCACTCTTTATTACTGGGTTAAACTATAGCCAAAAACATGTTCTTGTGGGAAAATTATTAAAATTTAGTGTTGAAATAAAGTTAATCCATTCCAAGCACTCCAGTCAATGTAATATTAGGCTTGGCTGGACCTTCATGTAAGACCATTCATTTATTACAAGCTGGACCAGTGACGATCTGATGCTTTGATCATTTGATCGTTGCTGCTCTCTTATACATTCTGTCTATCTATCTATCTATCTATCTATCTATCTATCTATCTATCTATCTATCTATCTATCGTATCTATCTCCTATCTATCTATCTATCTATCTATCTATCTATCTATTATATAAACTATCTATTTATCTTTCTTATTTATATCTAATGATAATCTATTCTAAATGGTATTTTATGCATGGAAATTATCTCATAACCTCCTGTCTGGTCTTTTCTGTCCATGTAGAATATTTAAAGAGGATGTAACAGCAATAATAATAATAATAATAATAATAATAATAATAACAATAATATAAGAATATATAACAACTTATCACCCATGATAGGTAATCTCTGGGTGGCCACTATGAAACTCCTACCAATCACAAGAAAGGGGTCCATGTGCCCATTAAATACCATTCCATCTGACCTACAGAGACTGATCAGAGTCCACATACCTGCTTGTTATTGTACTTGACCTCCACTGATTGTCATTGATCACCTATCCCATGGAGGGGTGATAAGTTGTTATTATGGTACAATCTTTAATACCTATTGTTAAATCCTAGGACCAATATATCCATTGACAAAAAAATAAAATAACACACTTAGATCGAAATATCAGATTTCTGCAAAACTCAACATGCAGTTATGTATTATACTGATATATAAGTTATTACACGTATGTCCTAACTGGACGCTAGGTCTTACCACAATAGGGCAAATAAAAAAAAACTTTTTTTGACCTAGCTGTTAGGCCCTTGCAGATGACTATGGTGTGGGTCAGTGTGCTATCCGGGTTTTTGCCAACAATCAAGGCCACAAAATTCTGGAGAGGTCCTGTTCCTTTCCGGGTTTGAGGCTGTGCTTATGCGGGTCCTATTCATTGAATGAATGGTGCAGCAGAAGAACGAATGGTGTACGGGCGACACATGGATGACATCAGGTGTGCAACCCGTCTTAGGAGATGCTGGAAGCAGTGCTGTCACAATAAAGAAGTTATGGGACTAGCTAGCATGCCTGTAAACTACAAGTGTCCATGATCTACAGACTTAAATGTGCCACAGGAAAACATATGAAACCTGTATGACTCCCTGCCCAACCCCATCTCATTTTGTATCCAGGCTAGAGGTGGTCAAACACGGTAATAAATGTTCCTTTCAATTGGATGCATTGCCCAATAAGATAACCCTGTAAATCTAATATTGTAATCATATATATATATATATATATATATATATATATATATATATATATATATCATGACATTTACATATAGAACGTTTCATTCATATATATATATATATATATATATATATACACACAATATCAATATTATATATATATAGATAGATATATACACATATCAATATGTATATACATATATTATTAAAACATACAAATGAATTGCATAGAAGTGTTAGTAACCCTTTTAATGCATTGGGAGTACATTGCCTCCTGACCTCTGCCACCAGGGGATTAATAATACATATTCTTTTAAGGTTGCTTTATCATCACCTCTGTGGTTTGCAGGGGTTTGAAGTTTGAGAATGTGTGTGACAGGCAGGAAAGGAAGGGGTGTATTTAGAAACACAGTACATTCAGCCTCAGGCCACCAATTTGTCTGGCAAGATCCTACATAGAAAAAAATCCTACCTAGCCAGTTCTAAGCAAAATTGACTTTGAATGGTGGTTACTGCTGACCCAAAGAAAAACCTACAAATTAACTGCATTCTCTTCTGCTGGCCGGGACGAGCCGAGCGCACTGCAGCCCACATCGTGCAGACTTGTTTTTATTGTTAACCGCTCTTGGCAAGCTTATAATGCTGCCTAAAATGCCTGTTTATGAAGAATTGCTGCTGCTAAGAAGACAGAGATTTGTGGCTGATGGTTAGATCTCATTTCTGTTACACTACACTGAGGCTTTGTCTGGATGAATATCTTTCTCTAATGGGAATACTGACTGGTTGTACATACAGTCAGACTACAACTGGCAGTGTGACAACTCTGGCATTTGCCAAAAGAGCCGGTCTGTTCTGAATTACAGGTCTGGGCTCCCAGATATTTTATTAAATTGGGCTTCACATACTAATTGGAGCCCTGACCATATTAATACTGTGGAGTTGAGTAGGGTCATAGATCAAGGAAAATGGAGTTTTGGAAATTGAACTGAACTTTTAGTACCAGTCTGGCACTACAGGGTCACTTGATCTAGAGGGCAAATGGTGCATGAAATATCTGTAGGGACATGGTAAGGGTGCTGGAATGGTAGACTGCCGTATACTGTTATATATTGCTGTACTGGCAGAGTATAAGCCTTTATTCACTTTAAAAACAGTTGTGAAAAATGGATGTTTCAGGGTCAATTATTTATTGAACAAGTATAGGTAGTACAGTCATACAGCATGAAACGTGCAAAATATAAAGATGTTGCAGGATCTAGAGGTTGGCCCCTCCACCTGACCCATCTATCAAAGTCAACGGAACCACACTTATCTCTGTCCCACAGGCCCGATGCCTTGGGGTAACCCTGGACCCCGACCTATCCTTCAAGTCATACATTCAAACCCTCAACATTTCCTGCCGCCTCTAACTCAAGAACATCCATCAAATCCTCTCCTTCCTCTCCCCTGAAACTGCTAAGACGCTCGTCCAAGCCCTCATAATCTCCCGCTTAGACTATTGCAACACCCTTCTCCATGGACTCACAGCTAACACCCTCGCCCCCCTCCAGTCCACCTTAAACTGCGCTGCCCGCTTAATTCTCCTCTCCCCCCGATCTTCATCAGCTGCTCCCCTCTGCCAGTCCCTCCACTGGCTACCCATAACCCAGCGAATTGAATTCAAGCTACTAACGCTAACATGCAAACCCATCCACAACCTGTCCCCTCCATATATCTCTGACCTCATCTCCCGCTACCTGCCCACACGTAACCTCAGATCCTCCAATGACCTCCTGCTCCGCTCTGCTCTCATCCGCTCCTCACACAACCATCTCCAAGATATCTCCCATGCATCCCCCATACTCTGGAACTCCTTACCAAGACACATAAGACTGACCCCCACAATCACAGGCTTCAAGAAGGCCCTGAAGACTCACCTATTCAGGAAGGCCTACAACCTCCAATAACACTATCACCGCACCATCATCTGTACAGTCTCCCCCTCTCCTTCTGTCTCTACCCCCCTTCCCTCATAGATTGTAAGCCCTCGCGGGCAGGGCCCTCTACCCCACTGTGCCAGCCGATCACTGTTAGTATTATATCTACCTGTATATTCTGTGTATTGTATGTAAACCCCAAATGTGAAGCACCATGGAATTAATGGTGCTATATAAATAAATAAATAATAATAATAATAATAATAATAATAATAATAATAATCATCATCATCATCATCATCTGCAACGTCCAGTAGTAAAATGGAAAGTACAAGAATTTTTCAAAGTTATAGTGAGGAGTGGGAGGGATGGTGGTGGGAGAGAACAGGTGGGAAGGCAAGGGGGGAGGGGGTTCACATGGGAAAGCTTGCAACCCTGGCTGGCACCCTTCCCATCAGGGGGAGAGCCCACATCTTTACTTCCACAAGTTCTTCGTAAACCGACTGGTTCCCTAGAGGACTTTTGGGTCCAGTTAGAGGGGTTACCACTTCATTCTCTCTTCAAGCTCAGCCACCCGCTGACTATTGCTCAGATCTGTGAATTTATGGGCCTGGCTTGGATAAACCCCCTATAGCACATCAACCTCTCCCTCTCTTGCTCTAACTTCACATCCAAACACCCAATGAGATTCAACTAGCCCCATTGCAAAAACTCAGAAAGGTTTTGCATATCTACTATATCTATACTGTGCAGAGCTTACAGGACCGGTCTTCCTACAATTTTAAGAAACAGTACTGGAAATATCCCTGACACATGAGGATACCAAATTCATCCTGTCGATACAGAAAGCAGAATCTCATACAATTCCATGTGAAAAACCAGGGGGCGCTCTCCTTGCGAATTAGAACCAGAACCGAGCAGGTTAAAGTATTTTGATTTTTATTGACAGATTACGCACTACGGGGTATACAACATACGGAAAACGAAACCCCTTTATCTGATCTATTCAAATCCAGGATCAGTACATGAATAGATTAGATGAAAGGGTTGCGTCATCCGTACACCTTGTATACCCCAAAACCCATAATCTCTCTATATTATAAAACTGAATTCTTGTCTGTCTGTCCGTCTGTCTGTCTGTCTGTCTGTTCTCGAATGCGAACCAAATGACTGGACCGATCTTCACCAAATTTGGTACAGAGATACTTCAGATATCCGGGAAGGTTTAAGACAAGACTCCAATTCGCTCAGACGTACCGTTGCTGAGATACAGCATTCCAAACACAATGCCCCCCCCCCCCTTAGCCATACAAACCTGCAAGACTTTCACTCATATTCCAACTGCAATACACATGGTCACTCCACATGCACAATACAACACTGATATCCAAACTGAGATACACGCATCAGAGGATTAGATACACAGATCAGCACACAGTATCACACGCCAGAGGATTAGATACACGGGTCTGCACACAGTCCCACACACCAGAGGATTAAATACGCACTTCTGCACACAGTTCCACACACTGAAGGATTTGATACGTACATCTGCACATGGTTCCACATGCCGAAGGATTAGATACAGGCGTCTACACACAGTTCCACACTCCAGAGGATTAGATACGCGCATCTGCACACATTTGTACATGCCATAGGATTAGATACACGCATCTGCACAGAGTACCACATGCCGTAGGATTAGATATATGCATCTACACACAGTTCCCCCCCCCCAGAGGATTAGATACGCGCGTCTGCACACAGTTTCACACTCCAGAGGATTAGATACGCGCATCTGCACACAGTTGTACGCGCCATAGGATTAGATACACGTGTCTGCACACAGTACCACATGCAGTAGGATTAGATACGCGCGTCTACACATAGTTCCACACGCCGAAGGATTAGATACGCGCCTCTTCACACAATACCACACAGGGGAGGATTAGATACGTGTGTGTGTGCACACAGTACCACACTTTGGAGGATTAGATACATGCCTCTGCACACAGTACCACAAGCCAGAGAATTAGATACGCGTCTCAGCACACAGTATCACACAGGGGAGGATTAGATACACGCGTCTGCACACAGTACCACACGGGGGAGGATTAGATACACGTGTCTTCACACAATTGTACATGCCATAGGATTAGATACACGCGTCTGCACACAGTACCACATGCCGTAGGATTAGATACGTGCATCTGCACACAGTACCACATGCCGTAGGATTAGATACGCGCCTCTTCACACAATACCACACAGTGGAGGATTAGATACACGTGTCTTCACACAGTTGTACACGCCATAGGATTAGATACACGCGTCTGCACACAGTACCACATGCCGTAGGATTAGATACGTGCCTCTGCACACAGTACCACATGCCGTAGGATTAGATACGTGCGTCTACACACAGTACCACATGCCGTAGGATTAGATACACGTGTCTGCACACAGTACCACATGCCGTAGGATTAGATACGCGCGTCTACACACAGTACCACATGCCGTAGGATTAGATACACGTGTCTGCACACAGTACCACATGCCGTAGGATTAGATACGTGCGTCTACACACAGTTCCACACGCCGTAGGATTAGATACGCGCCTCTTCACACAATACCACACAGGGGAGGATTAAATACGCGCGTCTGCACACAGTACCACACGCTGAAGGATTAGATAAGCACGTCTGCACACAGTACCAAATTCCGTGGGATTAGATACGCACGTCTGCACACAGTACCACATGCCATAGGATTAGATATGCGCCTCTTCTCACAATACCACACAGGGGAGGATTAGATACGTGCATCTGCACACAGTACCACACGACCGAGGGTTAGATGTGCGCGTCGGCACACAGTTACACACGCTGAAGGATTAGATACGTGTGTCTGCTCTAAGTACCACACGGGAGAGGATTAGATACGCACATCTGCACACAGTTCAACACGCTGGAGGATTAGATACGCATGTCTTCACATAGTACCACTGCCAGAGGATTAGATACGCGTTTCTACACACAGTATCACACGGGGAAGGATTAGATATGTGCATCTGCACACAGTACCACACGCCAGAGGATTGGATATGCACATCTGCACACAGTTCCATACGCCGGAGGATTAGAAACGCACGTCTGCACACTGTACCACATGCCGTAGTATTAGATACGTGCGTCTGCACACATTTTCACACGCTAGAGGATTAGATACGCGCGTCTGCACACAGTACCATACGCCGGGGGATTGGATACATGCGTCTGCACACAATACCACATGCCAGAGGATTGGATACGTGCATCTGCACACAGTTCCACACACCAGAGGATTAGATAAGCAGGTCTGCACACAGTACCACATGCCGTAGGATTAGATATGTGCGTCTGCTTACAGATCCACAGGCCAGAGGAATAAATACACGCATCTTCACACAGTTGTACACGCCATAGGATTAGATACACACATCTGCATACAGTACCACATGCTGTAGGATTAGATATGCACGTCTACACACAGTACCACACGCCGTAGGATTAGATACGCGCCTCTTCACACAATACCACACAGGGGAGGACTAGATACGTGCATCTGCACACAGTACCACACGCCAGAGTATTAGATACGCGCGTCTGCACACAGTTTCACTTACTGGAGGATTAGATACGCGCCTCTTCACACAATACCACACGGGGAGGATTAGATATGTGCATCTGCACAAAGTACCACACCAACAAGGATTGGATACTTGCATCTAAACACAGTACTACACGGAGAAGGATTAGATACAGCTTTACTCCAGGTATCCATAACAACTGATCACAGGTTTTTCACTGACATTCAAAATGAGATACACATAATCACATGACGCTTATGGACATACACAGAAACAACATACAAAATACACCAGTGCAAAATTGGACAATTCTTATGGGGCCACTACACAAGCATAAAATGTGCGAAGCCGGGTCCTCCCTCTAGTCTGTCAATAAAAATCAAAGTACTTTAACCTTCTCAGGTCTGGTCCAGTGGCGTAACTACCGCCATAGCAGCAGAGGCAGCTGACACAGGGCTCGGGACATTAGGGGCCCAGCGACAGCCGCTGCTACTGCTATCATTATACTCGGAGGTCTTTTTGGACCCCCGAGTATAGTGATTGGCGGACCAGGAGAGGTAAGAAACATAAAAAACACTGTTACTTACCTCTCCACGATCCTGGCCAGGCCTCCTTCCTAGTTGTCTGACGTGTTTGACATCACATGAACCCGGCCTGCGTCCCGGGTCATGTGACGCCCAACGTCATTGAAGAAGGATGGCAGCGGAGGCCAACAGCGTAGGAGCCGGGGGACAGGTAAGAAACAGTAGTTTTTTAATGTTTTTATTCCCCCGGGTCTCCGATTATTATACTCTGGGGTCTGTTTGTGATGTGTACGATGAGTATGAAGTACAATGAGTGCCTGTGCCATGGTGGGGTGACCTGTGGGCCCACCTGGCTAATGGGCCCACTGTGGGATTCATGTGTGGGTCAGTATAAGTCACCCTGTATCACAATACTGTGTATACACTATATGACAGCATACAGATTGTGCTGCCATATGGTGAAAACCTCTATAAGTATGGATTGTTCTGCAATGTGTGCACATGGCTCTGCTATTTCTATGATGCTATAAGTTAAGGTTATATTGAGACTTTTTGATAATATAAAAATTCTCTTAAAATTCCTATGTTTTAGTGATTTGGAGGCAATTTTCATATTACTCTATGGATGTAAAATGTAACATTACTTTTTAGATCACTTTGAAATCTTTGATAAAACAGAATTGTATACTGACTAAATACTTTAGTATCGACAGTGCAATTTCTAAAGTAACGCATAAAGTCTTGAGTTCCTTACTCCATGACCTTGGAAATGTTCTTCTTTCTATGTTGAAGTGCTCTAAATCCCTATTTGGGTTGCAGTGAATTTCCATTGGACTTCATTCTGGAAAATCACTTTGCCATTACTTTCACTTCTTCACCGAAAGAAGAGCAAATCTTGTGTGTTTGAGGCAATAGATGGAATTATGTACCACTCCTTTATATAATAATCTTCAGCCTCAGGAGAACATGTTTCCCTTTGCTTTCTTCATGGGCACCATTTGAGTATGGACTCATCACCTACAGTGTGCTCTTTTTCAACAATACCCCTTCAAATCATATATAGACTGGGCCCCATTGCAAACCTTTGACTTCGGCCCCCTTCCTCCCCCACTACCTGGGGAGGGGGGTATAAGACCTTATTTACACACATTATAATGTTATAGCTGATGTGATTGGCAAGTGTAGAGAACACTAAGGGGCCAGTATACCGTGTGAGGGTACTAAGGGGGCAGTATTAAGGAGACGCCCTTTGCTTGGGGTCCCAGAAATGCCAAATCTGTCCCTGACCTCTGTAAAGGCATACAGTGCTATTCATCACCCATAGGCTCCCATGTTATACTGTCTGGTATACATTTTTATTACTGGATTCCTCTGTATGAAGTAGCACAGCAGACATGCACGCAAAATGTATGGAAAAGTTTGATGTATGCTCATGGTGGTTATAGCAAATAAACCCTGTAAAACACAATGATCGCCATTGCACCAGTTCTGTGTCAGAATGATGAAGAGGAATGCACCTCTTAATAAGACTGGTGAATCTAATGCCAGTGGAAAACAGACAAAGACTGGCATATCAAACACCAGTCTGTGGGAAAGCTTTTTTTTTAGTTGCAGAATTTGCTCGTTTTGTTTGAAACTTTAGTGTTTTGCTTATAGATTTAATAAGGCTAAAGTTCCCAATTGTGAAAAAGATTGGCTATCCAGCAAGCTCTCCGCATGATTCGTGCAGACACCGCACGGAAAACACACGGACCCCATTAGGATAAGTCATCAATATTACATCTGCGATGATACAAGAGCCAGGACCTCTGCAGATCAGCCTTTTCCAGGACAGCGTACAGCTACAGGTAATAGTAGCATTTATAGGAGCCATGCTGTTCACTTGCCATACAAGGTGTAGCAATACATTGAGGTAGTGCACATGGTATAGTGGGTGAGCAGCATGGCTCCCGACATGTTATTACCTTTAGTCATTGTGTCATGGTACCGCCGCTGATCTGCAGGGTCCTGGCGGTGGGTCCCCAGAAACAATTCCACTGGTGGGCCCTAGACACCCCAGTCTGACCCTGTAAGCAGACTCCTCTAACGGAATACTGAACACAGATGTGAACCAGGCCTTAAGAAGCTTAGGTAATGTTCTCCACCTTCATGTCAAACCTCTTTAGGCATTGATTGTACGTTGCTCAATACAAATTGATTAAATATTGGTTTTTTTCCATTTTATTATAAACCATAAAGCATTGATATGTGAAATTCAGAAATAAATCTAATAAAAAGAAAATTTATAATCTGATAAGCATCCCCGAAACACAAGCTCCATTAAAGTTTATTGTCTACGAGAAATGGAAAATACGATACTTTGTAAGAAAAAAAAAATGCATTCAGTTGTGTTGCTCCTTCCCAATGTTCCAAGAAGGCACATGCCATAATGAGCTGTCTGAAGAAGACTAAATGGATTTTATATAGAGGTTGTTAAGGATGCCTGAATATCTTTTAAAGAAGTCTCTAAAACTGAATTTTTTAATGTCCTGTGAAAGGTTTGATATTAAAACAGCACTAAAGCCTCAAATGTGGGTATTAAGCTGGTCATAGATAGAAGGAATTAACCCAAAATGAGGCTATATAGACTTTATGATCAGAATGTATTACTAAGAGTTGTCTTATCTTGACAACACCATTCCATATAGCTGATTAGGTTATTAGGGTACAAGGACATAACAGAGGGGGTCCCACTTCTTGAAGCGCCCCTCTATGAATCAGACTGGGCATGGGAATTGGAAGAAAACATTGAAAGTTCTCATCCTTTGATAGCAAACAAAGATCTTAAAATTGGTGAAAAATCAATAACCATTATAGAAAATAGGAAAACATTTCACCTCAAACTTTGAGGGAAAGTCTTAATTTCATTCCCCTACTGGGGCAAACTGTACCTCAATTATTAAGATGCTCCAGCTTCTAAGTAATTCAGGTGCACTCCTACATGAAAGAATGGGAATCTACACCAGTCAGGAACTGACGTAACTTTCCTATATAACACATACCACTCTTCTGGCATGAGTATTTCTCGGGCCTGGCCCACCACGATCTGGAACTGGCCTAGATCTCCTATATAACTCATACCACTTTTCTGGCGTGAGTTAAAGTAGATTTGTCAAGCGTGTTCCACCTTGCTTACCACCAGTTCTGCCCAATAATAAATCTTCCACTTTATTTATTTAATCCAGAAAAATACCATTTCGTGGCTATGGTCTCCTACAGTTATTGGGATTTTCCAGGGCTTAAAGTGGATTTTTACCACGTCCTCTGAGCCCAACTCTTTTCATCCTGTTTAGACACTGGTCCACTAATTCTGACACAGTTGGAATTTTTTCACTAGACCCCACCATTCCTGAACAATAGGCACTGTTAATTTTGGTGCCTCATATGCTTGTTATGAAATTGCCTCTAAAGCAATTCCTAAAAATGCAGAACCTGACAGATAACAGAGAGCAGTCGAACAGTCTTCCTAAATCTCATACTGTCCTGGCTGCTGGGGTCTGAGGCTACCCAGCTGTCTTCCCCAGAGCCCACCATATGGCTGGATGGTCATGTGGATGGTCATGCCTGGATCTGGACCAAGGTATCTCAGACCAGTAGCTGGTATAAATGATAGGTGTAACTGCAGACTAAACATCATAGCAGTAATCTACAGCAAAAAAACTCACAAGCAAAGTCAAACCAGAAGAGCAATACACTATCTAAATCAGAACCAAAATATTATGCGCGTGATACATTGAAAGCATAGGGAAAAAAGCCTCCCATTGATTTCAATGGGGAGCGCGCATATGCCGGCTCCCATTCAAGTCAATGGGAGATGCTTTTTACAAACTCATTCTAAACGTGTTTTTACGATCAGAATGAGCGCAGCGTTACATCGTGTGAAGGCTCCCTAAGACAACAAAAAACAATGAAAAGTCATAGGAAAAACATTATTATTTTGTTATTGATATCACACTACAGCAGCTCAACCAATGGCAGAAGTTCGGCTTCACACTAGCATTTGAGCCTGAGTACAAGACTCCATCCCCCATTCCTCTTAAAATAGGTGGAGAAAAAAGTCCTGCAAGTATTATCGTCTATGGAGTCTGTGAGTTACCACTTTTTAAGCGGATAGGGTTTCCAGTTTTTGGGTCCCCAAGGGGACCCAAAGGACAGAAACCTGAATGTTAATGTGAACCTATTGTAATTCTGCTACATCTTTACAGAGAGACAAGTGTACAACATTGTCCCCTGCACTATTATACAGTAGTGGAGGTTTAGGGTGTGGATAGGAAGGAAAATGGTTCTAAGGTTCAGAGATAGGGAGGAAAACTTGTCACAATGACGTACAAATGTAGCACTCTTTAACTTAACTTCTGCAGGCTGATAACTTTCTGCAGTAGGATTTCTCAGTAGACAACAACTGCCAATGAAATCCTGTTGAAAGAGTTGAGTTAACGCCATAGTGCCGCAGTGTTGTTATGGCGCTATATCTGTATACATGTGATGGCTAGGGTTGAGTGATCGGGATCAGAAAAGATTGGATTCCGATCAGCGATCGAGTAAATTTCACGATCGTGATCGGAATTCCGATCCCGATGTTTTCCAGCAGGATCGAGGTCAGAGGTTATCTCAAGATCAGCTCAACCCTAAAAGTGACTTTTCCCATAGAGAAGCATTGACTAAGGTTGAGATGGTTGGATCTGAAAAGATTGGATTCCGATCGGCGATCAAGATCAGTTGGAAAATGATTGGAAATCGGATTTTAAAATCGATCCTGAAATCTCAAGATCGGCTCAACCCTAGTGATGGCTAGTTGTTATTGCTGACCTGTGGTGAAGCTTATTTGGGCCTGGGCATCCCATGGCAATGCTAGGGCACCTATGGTGGCCGCTCCTGCTTATAAACTTTAGCCAAGGGGCTATCTATAATAGAGTTTTTACTTGCTGACAGTTCTATTATATAGAATAAAGCAATTTACTTAGGACACAGTAAAATTAAAGGCAGATGTATTAAACAACATGAAATAGTTTTGGCCATTTTTCCTTGGCTAGATAAATAATGCCAAACCTTTCCTATGATTCACAGATCCGCAGGTCTTCCAGGTCCCCTACTCGTAATCAAAATGCCATCATGGCGGAGATTTACAGTAACATTACAGGCTGTCATTTATGCACATAAATAATCGGAGCTCATTATTTCTTGGGGTTAAATCTGCCCACAACTGTACTGGTAAGCACGTGTCTGCAATCCCTCGCCTTCATCCTCATGGCTATGTAACACTCTATGAAAGCTTCCCCAAAGCCTGGGGTTGTATCTGCAGATCATATGCAATCGCTGCCTCAGAAGTGGCTCTCGGGGCTGTAGGGTTAATCAATTTGTCATTGTTTTCTCTCTCACCAATTGTTCATAACTGGAGAGCTTTTAAAGTGCCATAGATCCTGATGTCCCAGTGTCATAATGTGACACTAATAGTTACACTCGGCTCAGCGAGCCAGCTCCAGGAGATGGATTGCTTTCCATGCACCAATTATAATCTGTCCATCTAAGTGATAAAGAGGGGGCGGTAGTGATGGGGAAAGGAGGAGTGCTTTACTGGGCCCCTTCTCTAGCTCTACATAAAGAGATGGATTTGACACCAGTTTATCTCCAATCTTCTGTCCTTCTATTAGGGTTAGGAGTGGATTGCAGAAAATCACTTATTCAATCTTTGTAGACCTCAAGGATCGTTGTGTATAAAGGTGAAGTTCACTTAGGGTGCGCAGTTCCCAGACAGGATTTGGACTTTCTATGAACTTGGTAAGCTAGAAAAAAAATGACTGCAGCAAAATAGCTCAGAATGTGTCTTTTAGGATAAGGCATCACGTAGCGGGCCACAGCAAATAGCGCTGCAGGAAAAACCGCGGCAGCAACACATCACAGTATTTCCCGCAGCACTTTTCAAATGAAAGGAAACCTATGAGGACGTTCCTTTCTCATTATACCTATCAGGAAACCATTGACATTTCTTCAGGTATAAATGACATGAAGCGTTTTCCAAAACCGCAATGGCTTTGGAAATTACAGTGTGTCCATTGCATGTACTATGACACTAGAATCCCATCCCCTATGCAGAGACTGTATAAGGCCCCCCAGGCCAAACCACGGCTTTTACGCTATGTGGGGCCCTGGCCTTAAAGGGAATTCTTGAACCAAACAGAAAGTTAAGGGCAGACAATTGTTTAAACTTTTACTGTTTAAACTTTTTTTTTCTTAAACCCATAGTGCAAGTAAAGATAAAGAAAAGTGCCCGTGTCTTCACTTATTCTTCTTCTTCCGATCAAATTTATATGATAAAAGTCTGTGTAGGGGAGTTAGAGGAGACCTCCTCTAAGCACAGAGACATTTGCAATATACAGAGGCAGGTTCTTTCACAACACAGCTGGGTTACCAGGAATTATTATTCAGCCTCCTCCTCCCCCTCCCCTCTCCGTAGACCTTTTGTAATTTGCCACTTCTATGTACATAGTATAAACTGAAATTACTCATATAAAAGGTAATGAAATGAAGCAGCTAAATTATGAATTAATGTTCATTATATTTTGGTCCAGAATCACATGCTCTATGAATTTAGACTAAGTTGTCTAAGTTACTACTACTATCCTTACTTATATAGCGCCACAGCACTTTTACAGACATTGTGGTCACTGTCCCATATAGGGTTCACATTCTACATTCCTTATCAGTATGTCTTTTAGAGGGAGAAAACCAGAGTACCCCCATATAAACACAGGAAAACCATACAAATTCATTGCCCTTGTTGCCCTTGGCAGGATTTGAACCCTGGTCTCCAGCAAGGCTACAAGGCTAAGGAATCATGTCCCACTAAAATATACATCAATCTGTTCATCTCCTCCTCTACAATTTGCTGCCCCCTTACACTGTATTTTCAACACAACTGGTCCTTTTAAATGTGAATTATCCTCTGAACCTCCAGAGTGAGGACATGGAAATACATAAAAAAGTAACTCAGTGGTGTCCTATGGCCATGTCATGTATTGGTTTCCAAGCTAATTCAGTTTAGTCTTATGGTTCCAAGTCTTAGAGCCTGGATCTTGCTTACGCTAGGTTCACACTAGCACCCGGAGTCCGTTCTGATGTGTTCTAGCAATAACATTATATCCGGCAAAAATTCAGTGACAGCAGAATGTACGATTTGGTAAAAATTGTGGTTGGAACCCCGTGTGTTCTTGAATTCCTTCGATTCAATGACCAATGATTCTATCTAATATTTTCTTCAGAACCTTACTAGAGACCGCACTGACATCAGATATAATAATTACAGGTCTCATGTTAAGACTTTCTCTTCTAGATTTTATACTAGCGGATCTTCACTTGCAAATTCTATTAGTTTCGATCTGACATTTGGTTTCAGTCCAAGGTATTTTATAGGGTGATATTATCAAGTCCGCTCTTGTCCCATTCATCCTTACATGGATTGTGTCGCCAGAAAATTATCTATTTTAAAACCAATTTAAACCTATTTTTAATCTTTTTTATATTGTTATACATAAGGTATATTTTTACAAATATTTGTATATTTTTTAAATTAGTTTTCACTCTGGTCACTAAGCCTAAGGGAGCGTTCACACTACCGTCAGTGTCCGACATGTAGTGTCCGCTCCTAGTGTCCGCTCAAAATCTGTCACGGACACTAGGAGCGGACACTAGATGTGTCTGTGACAGCTGTCATTTATTTCAATGGGCATCGGGTGCGTTCTTTTGCACTCCGTGCCCGTCCTTTCCTGTCCGCAAGTGAAGATGTCCGACTTCTCAAGCGGACAGAGGAACCCTGCATGCAGGGTTTTTCTGTCCGCTTGAGAAGTCGGACATCTTCTCTTGCGGACAGGAAAGGACAGGCACGGAGTGCAAAAGAACGCACCCGATGCCCATTGAAATAAATGACAGCTGTCACAGACACAGCTAGTGTCCGCTCCTAGTGTCCGTGACAGATTTTGAGCGGACACTAGGAGCGGACACTACATGTCGGCAACCGACGGTAGTGTGAACCCCACTAATAATGGACTGACACTTGACAAGTCTATGGGGATTTTCTTGGCAGCAGCCACATCATTTACATCACAAACAAGACAGATAGGTTTAAAATACAAGATAAAACCTTTGTAGATAACACCGCTAACCAATTCATGTGACAGCTTATTCACTCCACGTCACACACTAAACACTTACTGCCGTATACCCCACAAATTACAGCTGAATTTTGGGGTCCCAGAATTAGAACATATTTTTATACTCCTTCTGTCAAAGAACCTTTCTATCAGGCAGGTACTGTCCAAAGTGGAGACCTCCCGTAAGACTTATAATGAATTTAATAGTCTAGTAACTCCACGAGGACCCAATGATGAGTTTTATGTATTTATTCCACATTGAATATAATGTATCCTGGAGTAAAATGAAAAATTATACGTTCGCTGGAGTATGTCATAGATCTGTTTCTAGCCCGTAAACTGTTGCAGCTTGAAGAGCCGTCAAAATACAAATTCTATACATTGCCTTAAAATTCTTGATGGTACAAGTTACATTTTTAGAGTGTCAACCATTCTTCTAAGTGTCAATGCAAACCAACGCCGCTCCTTATCGAAATCTGTGATCTCAGTTTTGACAGCTGATCAAAGTGCTGTTAACACGAGAAAAGAAGCAGACATTTCGTATACAGATAGTAAAATATAAAGAGAGCCAATATGAGAATAAATGACAGTGGAATAGGATTTAATAGTCACTACAATTATTTGATATAGTATTGGCACTGTGATATTTACCAACCATCCAGCAGTGGGCTTGTGCATATACTCTTTTTATATCATGTGCTTATATTGGTTTCTTCACGACATACTTATTCAAAAGAATATCCTATACAGAATAAAGTTGTTTCTGATCCCACAGCAGAATGATGTCATCAGTAGCTGCCATAGAGATCTGCAGTGATGTCATGATGTTACAAAATTGGCCAAATTCAGTAGATAAATGTCAAAATGAAAGACTGAACATTGTAGATTTCAACATGACCATTCATTCATTCTTCTATAACCCTAGTGTCCAAGCTGTGTCATCACAGGGATGGCAAACCATTTACTGATATTCTGGTTGTACAGTATTGTGGACCATATCTGGTCTCCGATGTAGGGGTTGAGGTCCTCAGTAGTGATATCAGAGTGTCAGAGTTGCATGATCCAGTAAATGTTGGGGATGTTTGTTGGACATCTGATGGGCCCTCACTAATAGAATATATTGCTATACTAATGCATTGCGGGGTCTGTGGGTTGGGGTTTGAGTGTCCTTAGGGTATCGTCGTTCTTGTTTGGGGCATGCGGGTATCGTGGGTATGGGATAAACAGGTGATGGAGGGCACTTAGTGGTGTTCGGGTGGTGGGTGGGGGGTTTAATAGCCTCTGGGGAGTGGGGGGTTTGATAGTCCATGCGTCTCATCTTCCTCTTGTTTGGTGACAGCTGGACACGTATTGGGCAGCGATCTCCACAGTGGCCTCTTCTTCTCCCAGTAGGATGTAGAGTTTCCTCTTCTTGTCTGGAGATATGAAGTCTGGGATGTGGGCAGAGAGTCTTTGGTAGTAGACGGCCCTCACAGCTGAGTATTTGGTGCAGTGTAGCAGGAAGTAGGTCTCATCTTCTAGGGTCCCCTGGTTGCAGTGCCGGCTCAGGATTTGTCTTTTCTCCCGTGGCTTGTACGTCTGCCTGTATCGCCCCGTCTCTATCTCCAGGTTGTGGGCGCTCAGTCTGTACCGGCTCAGGATTTGTCTGTGTTTGGGGTGGCATATTCTCTCCAGGTAGGTGGCCATGGTGTAGTCTCTTTGTAGGGATTGGTACACAGTGAGTTTCTTGGAGTTATTTATTTCGTTTCTCCATCCCTCCATGTACCGCTCTCTGTTTGTCTCTGTGATCGCCTTTATTTGAGCCTTGGTAATCATCTGTTGGTGTTTTTGGTTTGGTGGTTGGCTGCTGTTTGGTTGGGGGGTGTCGGGTTTGCTCAAGTCTCTGTGGCTTAGCCAGGCTTGGTGGTGGTAGGAGTTGGGGTTGCTCCCCTGGATGTGCGCCTGGAGTGCTAGCGCCCTCTTCTGTATGGTGAGCCATAGGGGGAGTCTGCCTAGCTCTGCCCTGCAGGTCATGTTGAAGGTGTTGCGATGGACATGGAGCAGGTATTTGCAGAACTCCAGGTGGAAGGTATGATTGACATGCTGCAATTTCCAAAACCACACCGGTTTTGGAAATCGAGGCATGTACATGCCATGGTTTTTAACGAAAAATGGACATTGGATTCACAAGAATCCCATCTACTTTGCAGTTACTGTAAAACATGCGATTTTTCCTGCGGCGTTTCCACCACAGGCAAATTGTGGCATATCCGACCCATGGGGCCCCGACTTAAAAAGCGGGTATCAGTGGAAACCTGCGGACACCAGAGACTATTATGGGGTCCACTGGGTTTTCACCCGAAATATGCACAGAGAAAAGTCCTACACGTCCTTAAAGGGATTTGTGATGTGAACGAGCCCTTAGTCACACAGCCTTACAATGTAAAAACTTAACCAGATAATTCCTCATATAAGAACTTGAGAAAAGGTCTCCCCTTTTGATGTCCATATTCTCTGAAAGGATTATCAGGATACAATAGAACAGCCCCTTAATGGAAAACAAAAATGAAAAATTGTAACTAAAAAAAAAAACACAAGAAAACTTTTAGTATAAAGAGATTTCCTAATTAATTTTCAGAATATGATTAATAGCAGTCACTGAAATACCACGTTAAAATACACAGAAGCAAAGCCAATGGATTGTACTGTGCGCACTCATCCAGGTATACTAGTCGGAGCCCGTCACATATCACGGTGTTATTCTTGTGCAATGAATGGCTTTGATACCACATAAACATAGTCAAATGCTGTAAATGGTTTCCAGTTAATGCTCCCACTTAGGCAAGATAAACAGAGAGACCTTCTATTATCTGAAGAGGTTAACTAGAGGTACAAGTGCTTCCCATTTCTATGACCCTTGTTAACCCATATATCATAGGATATTGAATCTTGTTAAAAATGTTATTAAAGTACAATGTAAATAAAAATGCCACGGCCCGTTGTGATGAATGGCTTGTGTAGATATTGCTGTAGTGAAATAAATCAGTGTAAACAGCTTCCTCAATTATACGCATATAGATGCCGACATGTCATCTCTGTCCTTCACGTACAACAAACATGGCACTTATATTTAGGGCAGTCTCCTGTCATAGAGACTCTGCACAGAATACTGGACATAGAAATGAATACTAAAGTCAACAGAAAACTCATTCAGATGGTTCAGATGCCCATTTTCAAATTGGGAGTCTCTTAAAAAGAAATGTGGAAATTTGGAGGGTGACCACATTAGGGAGGATTTCATTTGGTTTTCTGATATTTTTAGATGATTTGTGCAGTCTACAGAGTCATGAGGACAACCACAATGGGGACCAGTTTATATAGACATCATATTCCATAGGGCTTTATAGAGTTACTAGCTTCGTCTGCAGGTTGTTGTTGGCGATGAGCTGCTGATAATTAACCAAATGTGGTTGGCGGTGATCCGCCTGCTTCCGCGTGTCAGCTCTGCTGCTTCTGTGCATATGCGCAGCAGCCCCAGCTGTATGCACATCCGTATGGAGAGCAGAGCAAGCTGTGCTACCTTGCTGTGTCAGCTCTGCTACATCAGGCAATTTGGATCACAGGGGTTGTCTTCTCTGAGTGTCCTAGCAGTGTCTGTGTTAGACACGGCTGAACGGCTGCTGCTGAAATTTGACACAGTTCACCCTTCCCCCCCCAGCACAGTCCGAAGACCACATGCCCCTTCGTGTTATGCACATAAACTGCTAGCGTGCTGCCTCAGCTCTACTACATCTGCAAATTTGGATTACAGGGCTTGTGTTGTGCGAGAGTGTCTGAGCAGCCTCTGTGTTAGACACAGCTGAATGGATGTTGCTGAAATGTACAACAGTTCTCCCCTGCCCTCATCCGAGGCAGAACAACAGATTCCCCATCCTACTTACTGAAACTCTACAGCTGATATACTCCTCTTGGCCACACACAGCCTGTATGTTCTGTACTCTCCTGATCTTCCATGAGACTCCATTTTCTTCAGCTTTCATACTGTCCGGCTTCCTCCTGTTTAGCTCCGCCCCAAAATTAGTGTGTAGCCCCACCCACCACATAGCGTGGTCTTATGGGACGGCTGAAGGGCCTGTGATGACATCATCAAAGGTCCTCAAACGTAATGTGTGTCTATATTCGTGATTAACGATCGTGTAGTGACGTCATTTACCGGGATAAAAAGTAGCCTATGTATGTTGCAAATTTCAGCCAAATCCGTTCAGCCGTTTTTGCGTGATTGAGTAACAAACATCCAAACTTATAATAATAGTAAGTACTATTGTCAACACTGTGCCATCATCTAAATTCCCTATCGATATATCTTTGGAGTCTGACAAGAAACCGAAGTACCTGGAGAAAACCCGCACAAACGAAGGTAGTACATACAAACGCTTTGTGGATCTTGCCCTTGACCAGATTTGAACCCATGACCCCAGTGCTGCTACACATCATGAGCCGCCAGGATGACCTTCCATCAGGAGACAACTGTAACCTTATAAAATGTGCCCAGTATAAATTATATGACCGAATTATCAACCAAAGCCATAATACTAGTTTTAACAAAGCCATAAAGAGTAACTATCCTTATATAAGATGGTGGAAGCCATTTGCTTCTAAAGTTCTATCCTTAAAGGGGTTGTCCCATCACAAGGATCCTATCTATACTGCTTGATAATGTGGATGTAAGACTTTTCTTAAATACACTGCTTCAGCAAAACTGCTTTGTTTGTCCACTATATTACTTTATTCTTTTTTTTTTGACACATCCCTTGACTTATCTGGTCATAAGTCAAGTGATGTATCTGCTGCTCTGAGGGGGGAGGGAGGAAGGGCTAAGTGCAGGGGAGCGAGCCTGGAGGGGGGGGGGTAGTTTACACTTGGAGGGGGGGAGGGGCAGCCAATACAGACTCGGCATCCGAGAGAGGTGGATGCCGGGGAGTGTAGACGCCGGCACAGGTGCCTGCAACATCGCTACGCTCCTGCCCTGCATGAAGCCAGCAGTGGCAGGAGCGATGCTGATATTCCGGGGGGGCGGGGGGCGGAGGAGCGGAATAGCAGCATCGAGATGTTTCAGGCACCTGTGCCGGCGTCTACACTCCCCGGCATCTGCCTCTCTATTACAGCGGATGCCGGGTCTGTATTACATTGTGAAGGCTGTACGTCCGATGCCTAGCTGCATCAGGAGCGCACACGCAGGGCCAGCAGCATAGAAGCGACGACTTCTCGCCGCTGGCTTTACATATGTAACCCCGCCCACCAATGACGCAACAAAGCCGGAAGACAGAAGAATTTACAGCAGCGAAGACTAGTGAGTATGCAACGTGGGAATACCCCTTTAAGGCAAATTGTACCAAATTTTTCTTAGCAAAAAGTAGGGTACAAATTAAAGAGAATATGACTACAGGATCACATCACACAAAATTTGTAGTCTGTTGCCATGGAGACACATAGATCTGAATTGGTAGGACATTATTAATCAAAAGTTGCTTATTTTCTATTTTCAAAGTATTGGGACAAAAAGTTTAAAAAAAAAGTTGTAGAGCTGAAGATGGGCGAAGATGTATGAAAGTCTTCGTATTTATCCCTGGTCGTCATATATCCTGCAAAGAAATTTACGCCAGTTCATAGATTTCAAGGCAACATAAAAATCCCAGTTCCAACCCTCTTTGTCGCAAATGGTATTTAAAAGTTGCAACTTTTGATAAGCCGAAAAACTGTAGGATTAAGACACCCTTAAAGGGCATTTCATAAGAGGTTATGTAAACCAGACAAGCGCTTTAAGAAGCAGGCAAGGACTAGAATATAATGTCTGACATATCACAACAATGAAGTCTACTCTGCTGAGAAGAATTTCACAGTTTACATTTGCGATTTGTAATATTCCCTTCAATGGTACAAGAGTAAATATTTTCTATGTTGATAGAGTTTAATGTAAAATCAGTATAGGCAACATAAAATGGTAATTAATAGCAGACCGAAGAAGAAATGTGTTTTCCTAATGAGAGTAATACATCTCCTCTATATTACTTTTGATACATTTATTATTAATGTGTCATTCTACTTTAACTGCAAGCAGATAACACAGTCTTATAAATAGTCCTCATACGGTTATGTATATATCCGACCCTCCATGTACAAGCCGGGCTGTGCACAGCTAATTGTAAATGATTAAGAATATTACAGCAGAGGCGAGGATCTAGAGCTGGAGATTGGAACCAGGCTGATACATGGGAGTAAAGGTGACCCACTAGACCAATGTCAAATGAACCTACCAATTTTGGCAGGAATGGCTGACCATCTATTGTGTATTGGATGTTTGGCTTACATGAGGCACATGAGGCACCGGGAAGGGGAGAAATAATTCTGAATGTTGAGTTTTATCATGCACTATCCATATATACAGTAAACCACCACTAGAGGGGTCTCAGCAACTTATCCCCCTTTCCCCTTTCAGAACACATGCATGCTTAGACGACTAGATGGGTATACATGCCAAAAGGAGTCAAGAGGAATAGCTGACAAGTGTTCAGATGGGAGCTATTTAATGTGAATATCCAGTTGAACAACTTTTTCAGTTTTGATTGAGGCCGGGGGCCTCATGTGGCGTAAACTGCCAGCAAACCACTAGAAAATAGATGCCGCGTTTTACATTAACAACAATGTGGACATGGGATTCTAGCTAGAATCCGATCCCCACTTTGCCGTCAAATACGATCAAATCTGCAATTTCCAAAACTGTTGCGGTTTTTGAAATCCCACCATGTCAATTATACCTGCAGAAACAATGGCGGCTTCCCTATAGATAGAATTTAGGCAAAAAGTCCACAGAGGAAACCTCTGCAAACTTTCTGCACAAAACGTTGCAGGAAGAAATGCAATGCATTGCCGCTACGGTTTTTCGAACAGCGCTTTTTTTTATTGCAGGATGCTACGTGGGGCCTTAGTTTTTATCTGGAAAGTGAGAACTAAGAATAAAGATTGTAGGGGCCATAGTGAACCTTAAGGTGACCAAATAAAGTGACCATTGTACTAGGCAAGTGTATATGGAACTAGGTAAATACTGTTTCTTTATGTAGAATTTTTATAGAACTCTTATAAATGTTCCATTTTTCTATGGCTTTGTTGTCAGGTGTGAGATTGCTAAGACTGTAAGTCCTATATGGGACAGTGACCGACAATGTTTGTAAAGCGCTGCGGAATATGTTGGCGCCGTACAAGTAAGAATAAATTAGATGAATAATGAAATAAGCCTGTCACCCAATGGTAAATATCAGCCTGTAGTCTGCTGACAGATTTAAAGGACAATGGTGGTCTGCCCTGCATCATATCATCACAAAATCCCACTGACAATGTAAGATTCAATAATATTGGTTTACTATATATTATTCCACAGTTACACAGCTAATAACATCTGTTGAAGATGCAGGTCCATCAAGAGCAACCTATAGGTCTTATAAGAGTCTTTTTTATTTTGGTCAATGATTTTATATAGGTTATTGGAAGAACTTTGATTTCCTCAATAATTCCAGACTATCCTTACTATATATCTGTAAGAACAGAATACAGGCCCCTTCCTCACCAGTAACTCATCTCCCTTATGAGTAATTGTGAGCCATAAAATTCATTAGCTTGGTCCCTTTCATGTAATAAGTCGCTAGAATAGACTATACTGTACACAGAAGGAAGCACTAGTATTTTCCATTAAGATGTGGGACCCCTTACCTACTGGCCTGTGTGCAGCTGCGCAGGTTGTACATAGGGCATGTCTACCCCTGGCAGGGATACTGAGCCCTTCATACTAGTTATTCCCACATCACACATGTATGTCTATGTAATCACACCTGAACACACATTCATAGACTGTCATGCATATATACAAAAGCCATTCACACACATAAAAACATACCCTTAAAATAGCTTTGCATTCCTTCCTTACGTCCCCACTGACCCTGCTTTCTTTCTTGACAAGTCAGCATCTCTTTCAGCACCTATACACCCACCTATGGCCAGAGCCGAGTGCTGACAAACTGCTGACAGATAGTAGACTATAACTATCAAACCGTGGCCAACCTAACCCCATCCATGCGTCATTCAGGCGTTGTTCACATGTACTGGCTAAGCGGTGTACTAGACTGGCCAGATATTACATTGTAGTGAACTAGATTTTAAAACTTTCCTTCTATTTTCCAGGGCGCACAGTAAGCTCTGTCTTTGGCAAGGTGTAGTAATGGCGGGCGCGTTTTTTGCCCGCAATACCACAGTTGCAATGTAATTGGTGCACTTGTAATAAACACCTTTCAAGCTGCGCAGTCTGAACGAGACCAGAGGGAATAAAAAGGATCACTGGCTTTTGTAGGTAATAAAATAATTCACATGAAAGTAGGTTATTTGGATTTACCAGTTTTACTTGAAAATGGAAATATTAAATTTTGTCTACATTGTTTATGATGTCTAGAAAAAGGCTTCTAATAAAAGGCTTCTAGTAATTGCTGAACTAGGAAGGAAAGGAAACTAGAATACACATGCGCCATCTTTTCCTCCATCCCTTCTTTATTGAAACCTATCGCAATCATTACTCTTCTTATGGTGTCTATCATAATGATATGTCTATGGTAGTGGTGTATGATAGACACCATGATAGGACTTAAGGGTTAAAGGGAGGTTCCAAGTTGTTTTTTAGGGGGAATGCAGTGTATATCATTCATTGGCCTCTTATTAAGTAGAAAACGGTCCTTCTGAATACGGCTCTCGTCATTGAGAATTCCAGGTAACATTGTTCTTGTCATTCAAGGTGATGAAAATCTTCAATGGATCCCTGACAACCCAATTATTAGTCATTTAGGGCTCATCGATCCATGGAAGTCATGACATCAGTGTGAACATTTTAAGAACCTGTGCAATATCATATATGGCATATCTCACATACAGTATGACTGGTTATCTGCCTTTGTTGGAAAACTGGTGCCAAATTTAATCCCATGTTTTCCTATAGGAGCAATTTTAGCTTCAGTTGTGGTCCCCTGTTCAGTCTGGCTATAAGTGCTGGACCAGTATGGAAGAATGGCATGTGTTATGTCTAGTCAAGGTCAAGTTTTACGTTCCTTGTGAATGTATTCTGTATTCACACGGTAAGATGAAGTGTCTCCTCAGTAAGTGATCATTGCCTGACTGTATTTCACACTATCTAATTGGGGGTTTCAATGTAACAGATCTGGCATGATGCAGGTGTGAACAGAACTTCAAAAGCAGACTGAATATCATGATCCAGGAGCTGGTGTAGATTTTAATTTGGGCACTTGGACCTCAAGGAATGTCTAATTTGTCACGAGGTCTGCAAACTCCAGCAGGCAAGGATGATCAAGACTGGTGCGGAGACCTCCCGGACTCCTGGAAGAGAGAACAAATCTTCCACATCTGGGCTCTCTATCATTTAACATATTACTTAGACAATTTATGTGGTGGTCGTATCCTGAATACTTTGTTTACCCATGACACACAGAAGGGAATGACATGCTCAAAAAGTGGGCACGTCACACCCCCAAAGGGTGCATGGTCATGGAAAGGTGGGTATGGCCTCATACAAACTCTGCATGCTCCCAGAATGGAGAAATCAAAGTGTTGGTAAGTACGATGGATTCACTACTGAATGAATACTGGGATGATATACTCTATAGGAAGCCCCAGAGTCTCATATTTGGTAGCAACTAACAAGCACATTATAACTTTCCAGAAATGGCACAGTCTCTGACATCCAGTCATGTCACTATTTCTTATGGAAGGTATAAAAGCAGAACTGTAGGAATCATTCAGGAAATCTGCTTTTCTGAGAGTACAATATAACAAGCCTTTATACAACGGAGTATGTAGGGCTCGATGTGGTGCAATAAGTGTCCTGCATTCGGGATTCTGTCTCGCTCCGTGCCCTCTTCTTGCCCTTTATTAATAATGACATAATGAGGTGGCGCGAACAATCGGATTATGTTATCACTGGTGTTGAGACCTCAATGTAAACAACATCTCCTTCCTTCAGAATCCCTTGTGTAAACTAATTCTTTCCACAACTATCTGAAATCCTTACATTTGTCAGATTTTTGAAAGCTTCAGTCACCAGGAAGCTGCTTCTGAAAACCATTATTGTTGCTGTGCCACTTCATTCCCAAAAGAGGCAGCGACCATAAACTCCCCATCAAGGGGATCAGGGCCGCAGCGCAGAAGTTCTGGTTACTATTCATTTGCTATATGTATAGAGAAGGTCTATTCACTGCACGATATGGGGGAAAATAGATGACTATTTCAGTATTCAATTGCTTTTTAGTAGTATTTGGATGTTATTTTGAAGTGATAACTTAGATCTAGAGAAACAGAGTTAGGCTAAGGCCCCACATTGTGGGATACAGCGGAAAAGCACTGCAGGAAATCCACACGGTTTTGGAAAACACAGTTTTTCCATTGCACGTATTTCTTTGCAACATGTGGATGGGATTTTCCAGATTCACACTATAGAGATGTTGAAGAGATTTTGCATGGTTTTTTTGCCCTTTAGGCTAAGGCCCCCAAGCAGCGAGCTGTAGCCAAAAAATGCTGCAGAAAAGAGTGTGGCAGAAACACATCGCATTTTTTCCCCAGTGTTTTTTACAAAAGATACGCAGATTTTTCCTCTGCGGACTTTCTATATCTGTTACACCTATACTTAAAAAACGCCTTTCCATAGTTATTACTGACATGCTGCGATTTTCAAAAACCTTTTCCATGGTAGATTTTTTTCTGCAATGTGTGGATGGGCACGTTATCCCTATATGTTTAATATATGTTTAATAAGGGTAGAAAAACTGCAGAGAAAAACGAGGCAATAACACCATGAACTGCACTGCAGAAAGAAAATTTGATGTGTTATAGCATGTTACAGAGCTGCTGTGCAGATTGATATATAATTTTTTGTGAAAAGATTTATATAACTTGTCATATATTTACTTATACGTCTGCTGATCCTCAGATCAGGAGTCCAGTAGGCGGTCCTACTCAGTGATGTACAGCAATCTCTTACTATATAGGGTTCAGGAGTCCAGTAGGCGGTCCTACTCAGTGACTGACAGCTATCTATGAATATATGGGGCACAGGAGTCCAGTAGGCGGTCCTACTCAGTGACGTACAGCAATCTCTTACTATATAGGGTTCAGGAGTCCAGTAAGAGGTCCTACTCAGTGACTGACAGCTATCTATGAATATATAGGGCACAGGAGTCCAGTAGGCGGTCCTACTCAGTGACTGACAGCTATCTATGAATATATAGGGCACAGGAGTCCAGTAGGCGGTCCTACTCAGTGACTGACAGCTATCTCTGTATATATATTGTCACAAGGAAGGCTGTCAGTCATTGAGTAGGACAGCCCACTGGACTCTTAAGCAGCATAGAATGAGCAGAGATATAGAGGAATAAACTATATAAGTTAAACTTAATTTTCTTTCCCTCCAAACCCTATCAGCTCAGCTCCTGTTCTATAACAGGCTGCCCGTGGACAGTTTTTTATTTTCAATGTGATGAGTTCCCTTTAAGGTGTTTCCAAAGTTCATAGTATAGGAGCAAATGCTTGTAGTTTCTATTTGATGACTTGTATCTGGCCACTTGCCAACTCCTCAGGGCAACTGGATTCCTTTGTCTACCAACATGACAAGTGTTCGGCTGCTATTGAGGATTAGGACTTCAGATGATAATTACATGTGAGGGCCGATTGTAGGTACAAGGGATTACCTAATGGTTTATTTAGCTAAGTGACTGCCCCACTCCCTCTTCCAGTTTCTTACTGACCAAAAGCAACAGCAAACAACTCTCTCTACCATCTTGTTTGTGTTTCTTAGACGTTAGATTTAGAAGGCTTATATGACTTGTAGCTTTCATGCTATAGCTGACATCTTTTAGAATTCACAGCCTCTATATAGGACACCAATATCTGTTTTGGATCTAATTAGTTTTCCCAAAGAGAATGTCTCATGTATAATTTCTCCATGCGGAGATACATAATAGAGAGGGGGCCTCCTGGTCAAGATAGAAATGGGCACCTATAGTGCCATGTTACGCAAAACAACAGGGCCATGTGTTGATTTCCACTCCCTGCCCTTTTCATGAATTTTGGGAAAATTCCCCATCCTCTTATTTGATAACAGTACAGTTAATAAGAAAATCTATTTTGTCGCAAAATTCTAAAACAACGAGAACAATGAAGGTAGCCAGAAGTCACAGACTTCTCCTCAAGCGGAGCTCAGGGGGATTATCTACACATTCATAATATGGTGTCCCAGCGAGCTGCTGAGATGCCGGAACAATCACAGGCACAGTGCGAGGAACAAGTTCAGCGGCAGGCCAGCTTGGCAGCTGCTGAAACGCCAGAGCGTGTGGATAATCAGCGCCATCAACACGTTCATTATATGGCATACCAGTGAGCTGCTGAGATGCCAGAACAATCACAGGCACGGCACGAGGAATGAACTCAGCAGCAGGCCAGCTTGAGAGCTGCCAAAACGCCGGAGCAGGCAAACAATCAATGGCAGCAATTTGCTGAAGATAGGCAGATCATCGATGCCAACAACCCACAGACGAAGTCATGGGCAGAGGCTAGTTCTGCTATAAATCCCATAAAGCCCCAGCACTGCATGACATGGGCAGCAGGAGACAGAACCATCTCTGCCTGCTGAGGTCACTGTAATTATATTTTGTATATTCTCCTTAATAATCTAAGTAACCAGAACGATCATCTTCTCCATTATAACTGTGTGAGAAGAGTCTGTCTAATCATCTGCAGTAAGTATGAGTTTGTGTCCCGCTATGAAGAGCCTGTGTGGAACAGTCCATTTTTTACTTTTTGCTTACATGGATAGACACGTTATCCAGGTCAGAAGCAGACCACATGATCCAAGAGAAGAAAAGGGTCTCGAAAATTTTCAGATACAAATAAATAAATCATTTAATTTATATCCCGCCACGCCTTACAGATTAGAAGGCACATGAATTGACAATACTAGTCATTGCATCTCACACAATAGCAGTGAAGGCCCTGCTCACAACAGCTTACAGTCTATGAGTGGCCAGGTGGGGAGACGAGAGGTAAGAAGACTTGTTTGGTGCAATGGCCCAAATAAGGTTATAAAACTGAAGTTGTATGAGCCCATATACAGTCCTATGAAAAAGTTTGGGCACCCCTATTAATCTTAATCATTTTTAGTTCTAAATATTTTGGTGTTTGCAACAGCCATTTCAGTTTGATATATCTAATAACTGATGAACACAGTAATATTTCAGGATTGAAATGAGGTTTATTGTACTAACATAAAATGTGCAATATGCATTAAACCAAAATATGACCGGTGCAAAAGTATGGGCACCTCAACAGAAAAGTGACATTAATATTTAGTAGATCCTCCTTTTGCAAAGATAACAGTCTCTAGTCGCTTCCTGTAGCTTTTAATCAGTTCCTGGATCCTGGATGAAGGGATTTTGGACAAACAATTCAAGTTCAGTTAAGTTAGATGGTCGCCGAGCATGGACAGCCCGCTTCAAATCATCCCACAGATGTTCAATGATATTCAGGTCTGGGGACTGGGATGGCCATTCCAGAACATTGTAATTGTTCCTCTGCATGAATGCCTGAGGATTTGGAGCGGTGTTTTGGATCATTGTGTTGCTGAAATATCCATCCCCGAAGTAACTTCAACTTCGTCACTGATTCTTGAACATTATTCTCAAGAATCTGCTGATACTGAGTGGAATCCATGTGACCCTCAACTTTAACAAGATTCCCGGTGCCAGCATTGACCACACAGCCACGAAGCATGATGGAACCTCCACCAAATTTTACAGTGGGTAGCATGTGTTTTTTTTGGACGCCATGCATAACGCCTTTTTGTATGACCAAACAACTCAATTTTTGTTTCATCAGTCCACAGGACCTTCTTCCAAAATGAAGCTGGCTTGTACAAATGTGCTTTTGCATACCTCAGGCGACTCTGTTTGTGGCGTGCTTGCAGAAACGGCTTCTTTCTCATCAGTCTCCCATACAGCTTCCCCTTGTGCAAAGTGCGCTGTATTGTTGACCGATGCACAGTGACACCATCTGCAGCAAGATGATGCTGCAGCTCTTTGGAGGTGGTCTGTGGATTGTCCTTGACTGTTCTCACCATTCTTCTTCTCTGCCTTTCTGATATTTTTCTTGGCCTGCCACTTCTGGGCTTAACAAGAACTGTCCCTGTGGTCTTCCATTTCCTTACTATGTTCCTCACAATGGAAACTGACAGGTTAAATCTGAAACAACTTTTTGTATCCTTCCCCTGAACAACTATGTTGAACAATCTTTGTTTTCAGATCATTTGAGAGCGGGCTGTCCATGTTCGGCGACCATCAAACTTAACTGAACTTGAATTGTTTTGTAAAGAGGAATGGTCCAAAATCCCTTCATCCAGGATCCAGGAACTGATTAAATGCTACAAGAAGCGACTAGAGGCTGTTATCTTTGTAAAAGGAGGATCTACTAAATAGTAATGCCACTTTTCTGTTGAGGTGCCCATACTTTTGCACCGGTCATATTTTGGTTTAATGCATATTGCACATTTTATGTTAGTACAATAAACCTCATTTCAATCCTGAAATATTACTGTGTCCATCAGTTATTAGATATATCAAACTGAAATGGCTGTTGCAAACACCAAAATATTTAGAACTAAAAATGATTAAGATTAATAGGGGTGCCCAAACTTTTTCATAGGACTGTATGTGAATATACAGATACTAAGTGCATGGGGTGCAGGGTAACTTGTGGATGGAGGGGTCAGGTTCTGTGGAAAGCAGTGAGCAAGCAATAACGAAAGTAATACTAACTGAATGATATACAGTATATTGGAGGTATAGTTAGATAATGGAAGAAAGAAAAACAGCAGCGCATCGCTGTAATGCAGAATATTAAAAATAATCCAATCTAAAGATGAAAGCCAAGCAATAATCATGAAGAACAAGTGGCGATAAGCGTAAGGTAAAGGTATCACTTTAGTCATTACACTGCTTTTTTTTCGCCATTGTCCTCTGTATTCTTCCAGCGCTTCCAAAGACGTAACTACTCAGGCTCAATACTCAGAATCTGATTTCACTCAAAATAACTGTGTTATGATGTTATGGCCGGGCTCTGATAAAGCTTCTCTTTTTAATTTGATCTGTAAAGATTAGGCAGCTGTGAGAGTCTTAAAAAGCTGCTTGGGCTGTTCTCCTAGGTTAGAGATTGATGGTTTTATTGCAGTAATAGCAGCATTAGAATGCAATGAAATCCACTTTAATGGGCTCTCTTTAGATGGAGGAGGAGGGAAAGAAAGAAACAGAAGATGTCAAGGTATTACTTCTTGCAGCTTGGTAAAGCACTGCCTAGATTCTTCCTAAATGTCTTCAGAGAGTTCTTAAAGTCCAAAAAAATGATTTATACGAAATGTAATTTTTCGGCACTTTTTAGCTATAAATTATAGTATTATCATTAGCGAAAAAACAAAGTGATTATGATGTTATAGAAAATGAATGTCATCGAAAATATTCTGTTTGATAAGGAAGGAAACTGGTAAGCAAGATGGAGCAATTTGCCTATAATATGGTGGACAGCTGCCAATGACTCTACTAAGAATGTCCTGTAATTTGTATCTGTATCTACAAGCAAAATGACACAATTCAGAAATATGTAACCAATAATTTGGAAGCATTGTGCAGTAGTGAATGACCTTCTCCTACCTTTTCTGACCCCTTGTCATATTAGAGATGGAGATCGATGCAAGTCATTCGAGTGTCCAGCGCTGCAAACATGTCGCTACTATATGAATAATACATTATAAGAGACTTGTCAGACATTGTATTAGCTTCTTACTAAAATACTTGTGGTTAGGCTGGGAAAAGGCCGCAGGTCCATCTAGTCTAGCCTTAGAATATTTCCTTCTAATTCTTACCTTAGTATAGATGTGTTTGAAGGGTCTTAACTGGGGTGTGATAAAGGGAGGTTGTGTTTGCCAAGTGCTTCTTAAAGAGGAGCCAAAACTTATGGTTATCCCATGGCTGAGGCCCCACATTGCCGAAAAGTTGCTTCTTTTGTTGTAGATTTTCCTGCGTTTTTTTTTTTTTTTTTTTTTTTATGTAGATTGTGAGCCCCATATAGGGATCACAATGTCCAATTTTTTTTTCCTATCAGTATGTCTTTGTAGTATGGGAGGAAATCCACGCAAAAGCACGGGGAGAACATACAAACTCCTTGCAGATGTTGTTCCTGGCGCGATTCGAACCCAGGACTCCAGTGCTAACCACTGAGCCACCGTGTTGCCCCTTTCCTGCGTTTTTTTTTTTTTGTGCCAAAGTCAAAACTGGCTACAATAGGAATGGGAATTGTATAGGAAGCTCTTAAACTTCTTCCTTCTACTCATTCCACTTCTGGGTTTGGCTCAAAAAATCTCAGCAAAATCTGCAACAAAAAAGCTGCTATCCTCTACTAAAGAAGAGTGGGACAAAATCCCTCCAGAATAATGGGAGAGACTAATAGAGTCCAGAAAGCCATTACCGGCTAATAACTTGTTGGTGATTTATAAGGTGGGCTTAGTTTGTCGCACATGAATTTTGGCTTCATGTTTGTTGACCCAGTGGAATCTGTTGTGTGCGGCTCATCTTGTATTTATATCATTTTAAGACCTTCTAAGGACCAGATTTTTTTTTTATTACATCCTGATATGTAAAACCCTAAAATTTAAAGAGGGCAAACTCTGTTTTTTTTTTTTACATGGCCGTTCCTAATGGAACCAGAACCCTGTGCCAAATCCCTCATTTTATGGACCCAGTGGTGCCCTATGGACGCCATTGACATACACATGGGTCTGCCTGGCTTCTGTTATAGAGTCTTCTATTTTGACAGTAAGACTATTGCTTCAAGATTTGCTTCTCTTGCCCTCAGAAGTGACAGATCTACCAGAAGCTCAGACCGGAGGCTACGATGACAGTGTGATCACAGAATTTTCCATCTTTCCTCTAGTATTTACTTACTTTAGCTTTTATATGACTGTGCACATTCTATAGAAAGTCTGACTATTTGTTCTCCATGGACACTGCACACCCATCCAGTATCAATAAGAACTACAAAGGGCTTCCATAGAAGACGTCTTATCACCAGTTCATAGATCACCAGATAAGCGTCTTTGAAGTTAGAAATACTTAGTATTTTTTCCATTATACTATTATTTCACAGTTAAGCTTATCTCACATCCTCCATATTATTATTTCTTCTTATGTCTGTGTTAGCCTATATACACATCCTAGCTAGAACTAAAGAGAATATGAGCTGCAAGTTGTGATGCAATACATAGCGAGGTTGGGTTCTTATTTCCATTACAATTACCTATATTGAGGCTGTATATAGATATCAGTACCAAACTGACCTCACTGCTTAGTTGAAAGTGAGCTCTGTCCTCCAGGGGGCAGGATTTGGGCTGGACAGATCAGTCATAAAAGCTACTGTATAGTCCCACACTGTATCCAATGATAAACCCCTTTATGTATATAACGTATCCCTTTCCCACTATGCTATACTATTACATTGTGCTGATTATATAGTTATCGCCATAATGGTATGGCGATATTATGCTGTAGGCACACTTGCTGCCCTTGCGGCACAATTTCCTGCTCTAAAAGTTGGAGTCAGAAAATACTCCGACTCCAGTGGCTTAACCCATCAATAGTGATCACAGAATCTGGATGCTTAGAGGACAAGATCGACCCCTCCTTCAGCTCCTCAAATCTTTGGCGATGAGATCTCAAGGTCTGAGAATTGCCATGGCAGCCAGAAAGCCAGTCACTAGGGTTGAGCCGATCTTGAGATTTCAGGATCGATTTTAAAATTCGATTTCCGATCATTTTCCAGCCAATCCCGATCATGAAATTTGCTTGATCGCCGATCGGGATCCAATCTTTCCCGATCCCTCAATCCTATTTATGATATATACATGAATAGGGTTGAGCCCATCTGCAGATAACCTCCAACCTCGATCCCGCCGGAAAAGATCGGGATTGGAATTCCGATCGCGATCGTGAAATTTACTCGATCACAGATCGGAATCCGATCTTTTCCCATCCCGATCGCTCAACCCTACCAGTCACCAGTATCCCGATTGTACATCGCAAAACCCTTTAGAATGTAAAAAATATACATAATATGAAGCAAACAAAGATACCAGGTATCCCCACATGCATATAAGTCCACACAATCCAAAAATAACATTTTTTATCCTTTATGGTACATCCATATGACTAAATAGATGGCCGCGCTAATGACTAGTATATGAGTTTTGACAAGGTTTAGTATAGCCTAAGCTTAGAAATACACAAAGGACCATTAAGAGTAAAGTTTTCCCGAGGACAGGTTATGTTATATATAACCTCAGACATTCCCGTCTATATTCACACCATCCTATTCACGCGGTATTATCACCAGTGAAGTGTGAACAGTGCCATTCTCCTCTCTCATTAGTTGTATGGTGTTGCAGCATCTGTCAAATACAACATCAAAGTGATATCAGATAGCGCTCCATTTCTACATGGCTTTACAAGCAGTCTTATCAGAACAGATAAAGTGGTTTATTTTACAATTGAGATAATAACATTTTCTACTCCCAGAAGGATATACAACAGAGCTACCAAATTGGTATAAATTTAGATTCTGCTGAATACCTTAAATAGGGTGTACAAAGGGAACATATATATATATATATATATATATATATACTGTATATATACATACACATTATATAGGTCCTATATATGCAGGACCTGATAAATGCTGAATTGTAAGATGTTTTGGATTATTGGACTGTCAAGAAAAAATATAGAAATCTCCTAGAACTGCGAGAAGGATAAATATATATATATATTTCATCTTTATATAACTGCTGCTGAACCAACACTGGTCTAAACCCTAGTTCAATGACAAAGTCACTATATCCTAACTTACTGTCCGCCATATCTTTTCAGTTATTGAGAGACATGGGATGTTTTGTGGACTTTGACAACTTTGCCATCTAAAGAATACAAGTAATGTTTGAAAGGAAAGTGGAAACCCATCAGTTCCCTTCTCCTAATATACTCTGTAGTTATGAGTATGGCCTTATTCACATGGCATACGTCACACGTAGAGATGAGCGAACACTGTTCGGATCAGCCGATCCGAACTGCACGCACCCATAGAAATGAATGGAAGCACCTGTGACGCCGGACACCGGCAAAGTCAGCGTCACCGGTGCTTCCATTCATTTGTATGGGAGTGTGCTGTTCGGATCAGCTGATCCAAACAGTGTTCGCTCATCTCTAGTCACACGCCATTTGGAGAACACATTGATTTCACGTGTCTATTTTTTGACAGACTATTTCTAATGGCCATCCAAAAAATTGCCATGCTCTTTCTTTGTCAGTTTTGACAGACACATGGACCAAATAAAAATCAATTAATGCAACAGATGTCAGATTGACGTACGATTTACATCTGGAGCAGTGAATTGGGTCAAAAAAAAGTCTAAGAAAATACATTGCTTTCTTTTCACTGATAGTTAAAAATGATATTTGTCACGTTCCAGTCCTGTTACCTTGTCTCCTGCCACCAACTTGTGTCTTTCTGCTGGTCTTTGACCTGTTGCTAGCCTTTGTCCTACCTGCCTATGTTGTGTGTCCTGCTACCTGGCTGTGGCTCTGTTACTGTCTACCAGCTTGTGGCTCTGCTACCTAGTATCAGTCTGTGACATATATTCTGTACATAGTCTACCACAGTAATGACTTGCCTGCTATGACCTCCAATCTGTAATGTCACCTTGGCCTATGCTTGTGGTATCTCCTGGTTCTGATCCTGGCTACTTATGGACCTAGAGCATCTCCTGGTTCCAAGTTTAGGACTTCCCCTTTGTCACTTCTCTTGGAGTCTCCTGGTTTCATCCAAGAGCTAGTCCTGTCTCCTTTTGAGGAGCTCTTGCTCCTGTGTCTGTCAAGCCTAGATCTGCTATTCCAGTGTCCGTTTTTCTTGTGCTCTACAACTTGGGCCTTGTTTTTTGTGTCTAGTACTTGCTTCACAGTTACAACCTGCACTACGTTATGGCAACGTATAAACTCAGCCCTGTTATACTGCTAAAAACCAAACATGGTTGATCCTCATGAGATTCATCTCACGAATATTTGTGAGATTTGACACAAGTTTTACTCCAAACTCTCTTCAGCCCCAGCATATAATAATCGGGGCGCTGGTGTCTTCTGCTCTGCTGAGTGATGTCAGAGGACGGTAGGCACCAGGAAAGAAGACTGGATTCTGTAAGCGGTAAAGAAAGATTCGTAAGAGCTGTTTATTATTTTTCCACACCCCCGCGGAGCCTCTCATTATTATACTCTAGCGTCTGAAGAAAAATCTTGGCTTTGGCCAAACTCAAAATTTTTGGAAAATGCATAACAAAACCAACTCATCCCAAGGTTTGGCCATCCCTACTAAGAACCAGGTCACGCGGCACATTACTCCGTGTGAATGCACCCTAATACTTCACATATAGAAACTTGGATCTGCTGAGCCTTCCCTGTCTGTTCCTGGACTCTTTGGTTTCCTTTTTTTGGTTAACCTTATTCTCCGTCCTTGTATTATTATCACTGCGGGGTTTATTTGCCAACTGGTTGCAGCCCAAGTATCCACAACACAAATCTGTGCACATATTAGTTTATCCTGGACTCGCTAGTTTCATTGCTATATTTTTGCCTGATGTCAATAAAGTAACGTTACAGCCGGCTAACTCATTTCAAGGATGCCTCATTGATTTCAGTGACTACCATAATATTACAGGGGAAATGTGCACATGCCAGGCACTGTTATTCCATTGTATAATGCTAGGACCTCTTATGGAGCGACATATTAATATAGGATAATATTATAATTGGCTGTGACTTGTTTCTAGCCCCTGAACTTTTGTCACCCTTCCTATACATGATTATTACATAGAAAAGTCATTAGTGTTACATTAGTACATGGCAAAACATAGAACGGTCTTCAACTCTTCACCTTCTTCTGTGTGTACCGAGCCCAAAGTGCAATCAATCATACATCATGGTGGTGATGGAGGGAGGTTCCTTATATATACAGAGCCCAAAGCTATATTCCACACATTAGACATTGTGGTATTTACAAAAACAATCATTCATTTTCTTATGCCAATAACTGGAAGAACTTTGTAAATAGGCTATTTTATACCTGTCAATGCAACAATATATTACTGCTTAAGAGCAACAAGTGCTGGGATAAAATACACGTCGGGTTAATAGTTTCTGGCTGTGGTCAGTCTTTGACTATGAATATAATTTATTGTGATGTGCATGGTTATAAATATTTTATCATTGGTTAAATAAGAGCTGAATAACAGCCTGTATACTGTATCCCCAACTGTTTTATTAGTATTATGCATTGCCATCTCCGCACAGGAGTCAGATGTTGCTACCTGGGATAGGTAGGACGTGACAGGTGCTAGTTATAGGCATTGCTTGCGTTCCCAGTACATGCTGCTGATGTCAGTGCTCTGGCTCTTATATCTACCTGCAGTGCTGTGTGTGTAGTTTTTGTGCATTTAGTAGTTGCTGCACTTGCATTGTGCTATGAGCAGGGTGTCCTCGATATTTATGTCCCCTACTTACAGCCATTAAAGGGATCTTATCATTCAAATTCATTTTTTTCTCACTAAGGGAGAGTTCACACGGTGTAACGTGCCACGTGATGTGGCACGTCTACGCCGCGGGACCCTTTGCGGGTCGTACACGCTCCCATTGATTTCAATGGGAGCGGGGATCGTATGCGCCACGCTAGTTTGTGGCCGTGATTTTCTTATTCCGGCGCGCGGGGGGTCAAAAATTCAATGCATGCGCGAGTCAACTCTGCCAGCAGGCCTCAGGTTGAATTTAGTTAGACATCCCCTTTAACTCATGGATCCAGCAAGGGGAATAGGGCAAACACATAACCAGTCCAGCCACCCTAGGCCAATGGTGATGCAATGGTATAAGCCTGTATTAATTTCAGCTATGGGGCGCTCTAACCTCTATGTATACAGCGGAACCAGTAATCTATGCCGATGATTAAATATTTATCATGTTCAGCTCATATATAAATGAATTGTGGAACATCCTTATATATATATTTTCAAAATCATCCTTAAGGGTCGGAGTTAAGGCCAAAAATATAAAATTTTATCTCCCTAATTAAAATAACATTTCTGTACCGGTAATAAAAATATCATTTTTTTTTTTTTTACAGTTGGATGTTTCAGAGATATAATAAAAAGGCTTTACTTTTACTGAGGACTTCCAGACCCGATCTGTAATGAGTTGCAAATTCTATTCAGATCAATACCTATACTCCTTATGTAAATGTTGTATCCTCCAGACACTATTAAAGATGCAGTTTCTGTAACACAAATTATGAAGGTGCGAAGTATAGCCTTAATATCTGCAAACCCTCTTAATAGATCTAAAGAGATGTGACATATATTCATCACATGTATGAATTGCCGCAGCTCGGTGACTACTTATAGATAAATAGGACGTCACCATATTCATTTGTGTGTGGTTATACTGTGGAAATGGTGCGTGTCCCAGGCGAGAGCTACATATGAATAAATACGGGCTTCTTAATGGGGTTTATTGGAATTAAACAGATTAGATAGAACAATGACATAAGTAAATTCATTACGACAGTGATCTACAAGAAAAAAGCTCTATGTGAATATTGTGAATATGGCAAAATCTGGGACTAATAATCCAGAAATTCCGGTAGTCCGAAAGATAGGCCGAGATAAGACAGCCTTTGTATGAAAGCGTCATAGTCTCCATGTTAGAGGACTTTTAATTGTTCAGTGATATAAATGGACAAACATCAAGTTATACTAAATCTGAGGCTATGTATCAATCTGCTCAGCTCCTCCTGCTCTATAACATACTACCGGCAGATTGCAGCATTTTTTATGTGAAAGGTCCCTTTATCCACTTCTGGACCGCCCATAGACTATACAGTCCTATGAAAAAGTTTGGGCACCCCTATTAATCTTAATCATTTTTAGTTCTAAATATTTTGGTATTTGCAACAGCCATTTCAGTTTGATATATCTAATAACTGATGGACACAGTAATATTTCAGGATTGAAATGAGGTTTATTGTACTAACAGAAAATGTGCAATATGCATTAAAACAAAATTTGACCGGTGCAAAAGTATGGGCACCTCAACAGAAAAGTGACATTAATATTTAGTAGATCCTTCTTTTGCAAAGATAACAGCCTCTAGTCGCTTCCTGTAGCTTTTAATCAGTTCCTGAATCCTGGATAAAGGTATTTTGGACAAACAATTCAAGTTCAGTTAAGTTAGATGGTCGCCGAGCATGGACAGCCCGCTTCAAATCATCCCACAGATGTTCAATGATATTCAGGTCTGGGGACTGGGATGGCCATTCCAGAACATTGTCATTGTTCCTCTGCATGAATGCCTGAGGATTTGGAGCGGTG